>NC_136265.1:110154637-110389637 GCF_964187855.1 Myxine glutinosa | reverse complement strand
TATGTTGAAATTATTCGAGATTTTGTTGATGTGACCTTTAAAAGAAAGAAAAACCACATTTGACATTTCGAAGCAAATAAATTGATCCTTGAAAGTGATGTAAACTGATATCGAACTCAATTCACGGACAGTACGGTGTTAAACTTCTCTACGTTTTCCAGAAGTATCTCTTTATTTTGCACATTAGGCAAAAAAAAATTCAACAAAAACAAAAGTTAAATTACGACTTGGATTACGGACAGTAAAATTACAGTTCAGTACTTCGTGTAACCCCCACGAGCATTCAGGAGAGCACGTACACGTTGAGGCATGCTGTTCACGAGATTTGCCAAGGTTTGGACAGGAATCGCTTGCCATGCAGTGACAATAGCCTGCTGCAATTCATGCACAGAGGTCGGCTGCTGGTCCAAGTGGTCGATTTGACGCGTTAATTCTGCCCACAAGTTCTCTATCGGATTCATATCCAGGGACATGGCAGGCCACTCCATATGCTCTACACCACGGTCAGCAAGAAAGTGTTGGATCATGCGAGCACGATGAGGCCGTGCATTGTCATCTTGGAAGACAAAGTTTCCTCGAAAGGCTGCACGAGCAAATGGAAGCAATGTTTCTTCCAGAATGGCCCTGTACTTGAACTGGTTCAGGTTTCCATTCAGAACAACCAGGTCAGTTTTGCCCCCTGCATGAAAAGCAGCCCAAACAGTCACCCCACCACCTCCAGCTTGGACTCTTGGCACTATACAATCTTTGTTGTAGGCTTCATGCACTTGTCTGCACACTCGGACGCGACCATCTTGACGATAGACCAGAAATCTAGACTCGTCACTGAAGATCACGTGATTCCAGTGTCCTGGCTGCCATTGACGGTGCTCTCTGGCCCACTGCAATCGGCGCTGGCGGTGTTGTCTCGTCAGGCGTGGCTTTCTCAGGGGACGCCTGGCACGATAGACTGCTTGAACCAGTCGTTGGTTGACTAGCCTTCTGGATACAGGCACATTTGTCAGTTGCTGCCACTGCGCCCTAAGCCGATTAGCTGACTTCGTACGGCCATTGCGGACTAACCGGTGCAGCTGGCGATCATCCCTCCTTGTGGTTCTGCGGGGACGTCCTGGCCTCGGTATTGGAGTAGGGATACCCCTCTGAGCATTTCGTTTCAGGATCTGTGACACCTGACCTTGAGTGATGCCATACTGCCGAGCAATAGCACGCTGTTTCATGCCGTAATTTCGTAAAGCCACCACTCCATGACAAACAGCATTGTCGAGTTGACGGACCATCTCCAGAGGAAGCGGCAATAACTTTTGGAGATGTGCAGCAGTGTTTTCCACTAATACAGAACGCAACAACCCTTGTATACCCAACTGTGAAGCCAATCATCAAATGCACCTGTCCGTACATTTTGCCATGCCACCTGTGATATAATCCTGTTGTTGACTTCTTGCTGCGACAGACAATCAGTGACATGGTTCTTTTAACAAATAAATCACCAAAGTGTAAAAGAAACTCACTAGATTGATATACTGAGTTAAGAAAGTAAACCCAAGTCAAGAAAAGAAAAAAAAATTCCATATTAAATGCCAAGTCTGTATGTATGTGTACAGTATAGCTGGTAGGCCACATGCCAATGTTCTCCACTGTGCACCTATCGTAGCTGAACTAAAGCTGAAAATGGACCCACACGCCTATCACTGGATAAGTCAAGGAGTCATAACAGTCGACAACATGGACGACAAAGAGGAATTGCAGTTCACAGATGTGAGTTCGACCCCCTCCTGCTTTTGGGGAACTTGTTTCTTCTATAATTATACATGAGGCAACAACAAGTGGTGAGGATTTTGAACTGGGTGAGTGGTGAGGACCATCAAATATTTTTGCTTCAGTGGCTTTATATATATATACTGAAACGCAAAAGAAACTTACCACTTGTTTGAAATGGAATAAAATTGTAACAGTTCAAAATAAAACAAACCAACAATTGCTAATTGAAACATTGGCATTTTATTGATGACATGTCAAGTTTTTGACCAAGATACACCATCTCATCAGTTTGTTCTACAGTACAGAACAGCACAGGGTGCAATGTCAGTCCCCTTTCAACAGCGTGTGTGGACACCATTGTTTTGGATACAGGCAGTGCATCGTTGGCGTATACTGCCTACCAGTCTTTGGATGGATTGCTGCTGGATTCTGTCCCACTCAGTCCTCAATGTCTGAAGCAGCTCTGCCCGTGTCCTGGCCCTGCCAACTACGCGTCTCCCAAGCTCATCCACAGGTGCTCTATGGGATTCAGGTCAGGGGAGAGCGCAGGCCACTGCATGGTGTTGATGTTCTCGCCTTGGAGAAATGCAGTGGTAAAGCGAGCAGCATGGGGACGATCGTTGTCATGCTGAAAGGTTCTCAGTTCTGGGTGGTCTGGCAGGAATGGCAGCAGATGAGGTCGTAGGATGTTATCCACATACCGCTGGGCGTTAAGATTCCCATCCACAACCACCAGTGGCGTCCTGTACCGGCCTGATATGGCGGCCCACACCATCACACTTGGGCCACCCCACCTGTTGGCTTGACGCACGCAAAAATCGGCATATCGCTCGCCAGTTCTTCTCCAGACACGCTCACGCCCATCAGGACTGTCCACACAGAACCTTGACTCATCGCTGAACGTGACCTCGTTCCACTGCGCCAAGGTCCACCGCTGATGCTGCTGGCACCATCTCTGTCGATTGCGGCGATGGGCAGCCGTCATCACGGGGCCTCTGTATGGTCTTCTGGCAGTCAGACCATAGTCATGCAGTCGTCTTCGTGCAGTATCATTGGAGATCCAATGATTGGGTTTGCACGCCCCGGAGTTTCTGCCGCAGTGCGGGATGCTGGACGGAATCGATCCCGCAGGTGACTTCGGACCATCTGCCTGTCCTGCCTTGCAGTGGTGACTCTTGGTCTCCCTGATCGAGGTCTGTCATCTGCAGAGTTGTGGAGGGTGTCTCTGTCCACCAGGGCCGATATCGTCTGGTGTGAACAGCCAAGGCGACGTGCCACCTCACGGTAGCTCAGTCCGCCTTGCAGCATGCCCAGGGCATGCTTCCATTGATCCCTTGACAATCGTGGCATGTTGATTTAAATGCCCATTTTGCACTGGCCTTTTTAAAGCCAATATCAAGACATGACGTGCAGCTCATTAAAATCATCCCGTACCCCTTGGCTAATCACTGACAGTCAAAACGGCTGTTCAACAGCTGTGCTATGAAGTGACCATTGAAGGTTCAAGTGACCATCCGTGACCGTTTTGTCTGACAGTGAGGACACTATTGTCCACAAATAAGTTCACACATTTACTACACGCAGTGTTATTGTTGATATTTAAAGGTTTCAAAGGTGGTAAGTTTCTTTTGCGTTTCAGTATATATATATATATATATATATATATATATATATATATATATTAGTATCTGTATTTTGGCGCTCCAACCTAATGAGCGAACGTCATGACGTCATCGCCAGGTATGTCCGCATTGCCTGCCAAGCTCCGCAGGGGCCATGTAGCAGTGTGTCATTATGGATATTAAATTCAGATTTATGGATTCATCCTGCTAGATGAATCCATAATCCATAAATTCATTATGGATTAACATCCATAATGACGCACTGCTAGATGTCCCCCTCCGGAGCTTGGCAGGCAATGCGGACATACCTGGCGATGACGTCATGACGTTCGCTCATTAGGTTGGAGCACCAACTTACAGATACTGATTAGTAACTCCCAACCGCATCCAGGTCGACTCCACATAGTGAGTGGATACCAGAGGTAATGTTACGTGTGGCAGGCGGTGCTTATCGCTCCCATTAAGGTGCAGCAGTAGCTGTATGGGACACCTTACTGGCGGTTCCCCACTGATTGTATGAAGTTGCATAATGACTGATATATATATATATATATATATTTGCCATTCTTAACTTTTTTGATAAACTATTTTAAAATTTTGGATCCAGAGCTAATGTCAGGAGAACTGGTACATAACAATCAGATTGCTGGTAAAAGCCAAGCTGGCTCACTTTTGACCTTCATGTAGGAGGTTGTGTTTCTGTGCCAGCACTTGTGGTGCCAGGCCGCACTTTGTGCTTGACGAGACGTTCCATTGCAACTCCAGATGGTTACTCACCCCAAGCTGAAAAGTATTCACATGGAATGAAAGTGAGTACCTACATGTTGATGCTTACTGTGTATTTACAGGAAGCTTTTGACATCCTCGGGTTCACTGCAGATGAGAAGAAATATCTGTACCGACTCATAGGTGGAATCTTGCATTTTGGAAACATGACGTTCAAACAGAAGCCTCGAGAGGAGCAGGCCGATGTAGAATCTTCGGAAGGTATTTTTGGCTGAGCCCAACTACTAGTCGGTGTGATTTGCTGTCAATGTTGCAGGAGATGTCTAATGATGCGTCGTATTCTGATCACACCGTTCTGATGTCTCCCCTTCGGTACAGTGGCAGACTTGTTGGCTGAGTTGCTGATGGTAGATTCCAAGGAGTTGCAGCAAGGGATTACAAGGCCGAAAGTCAAAGTTGGCAATGAGTTTGTACAAAAAGGCCAAAACTTGGCTCAGGTGGGCTGGACTAAATTTAATGTCCACACTAGTTTCTGACGAGTTTGTTTTTTCAATCTTCTGTGCCATCGGATCTCTGTCATTGATTACAATGTAACTATATATACACATATTTTAGCCTGGTGTTGGCTTAGCGGTTAGGGTGCTGGCTTGGGATCCTAGGATCCTGGGTTCGAATCCCGGTCGATCGCTGAATTAACACTAGGAGGGTTGACTCAGCCTGTCATCCTTCCAAGGTCGGCAAATTGAGCACCAGTTCATTGGTGATTCCCTGTGTGTCGCAAGAGGCGACTAACAGGGTTGGCGGCAGGAAGGGCATCCGGCCATAAAACATTGCTTCAAAAAGGGGGACCACGGTGCCCAAAAAAGGCCAACCCCTGCTCTGCGGGGAAAAATGGCCTCTAAAGGTGGTTCTATATATACACATATTATATACATACACAGTCGTGGCCGAAAATATTGGCACCCTTGCACTTTTTTCAAATAACTCACAATTTTCTCTAAAAATAATTCGAAATTGACAAATGTATTTGGTCTCCACAATTCTTTATTTCACTGTTAATATTACAGAACCTTTGTTTTTTATTCAGAACTTAATATATAGTTTTGTTTCCTACCGACTCCTCTCCGGCCTTGCTCCCCCAGCTCTCTCTGTGCTCTGTCCCCCAAGTACTTCTACAGGTCGCACAAGATCTGCCAGCAACCCTCTTATGTTTAAACTGCCAAAATCAAGACTCACTGCTCACTTTCACTCCTTCATTCCTCTTTTCTCCCGCCTCTGGAACAAACTCCCTCACTCTCTTCAATCCCACTCCTCCCTCCAGGTCTTTAAAACAGCTGTTCACCACCATCTCTTATCTTCCTCCATCCAAAACCTTGATCTTTTCTACCCCCGCTAATTTACCCCAGATCCACTTTTTTGAAAAACCGACTTCTTTCATGGAAGTCCTTGCAGTGTCCATGTGTTTTTTATACCTCTCCCCCCCCCACCCCCCCCCCCTTTCCCATGCCTCCTCCCCCAAGCCCTCTCCCTCCCACAGATCTCCCGATGTTCCTACTCTCCATCTTGTCTTCCGCTCCCTTTATCATATGTTTTATGTCAGTTTGTCGTTTTGTGATCAATGTTAGCTCTTACACGAGCCTTGATCTTGTATACAAAAAAACAAAAACATGCAGTTCTCCCTCCGTAAGCCTCCGCCAAGCTGGCTGACATCTAAGAAAGACAGCCTGGAGATGCCAAGCTTTGCCGCCTGGCATGAGATCATAATAGACGTGTTCTCACTCCATCTGATTGCAGTGTGTAACATTTAAAATCCATTTCGCATGATATGTTATTCCACAATAGTTGATCTATACTATCCCCAATATGTATTAAAAGGATGCCTTTTAAGGGGAAACACCTTTAGTTGTTATTTATGACCCCCCCCCCCCCCCCCCAGCCTTCCTGCAGAAAGTTACCTATTAAACGAGCTGCAAATGATTATTAAGCTCGGATTTATCTACAACCGAGCTGGACACAAGTTTTGATCAATCGTTAAGATTAAATTTACCCACAACATCTCCCCTTTTGTCACCTTGTGACAAACTTGCCAATTTAATTGAAACCATTGATCAATTTAAATCTGCTTTCATGAATAATTCCTGTTCTTTTAGTTTCGGTCCTTAGATTAATTTATTCTCAAAATTACCTGAGGACCCCAGGCCGAATGGTGTCCACAGGTGTACCCTCTCTTATATCGGGCAGGTTTTAACAGGAAAAATAATCTCCAATGCAGGCCTCGTGTTAGCCCTTCATCTGGCAAAATTCCCTTATTCATAACAGCAGTATGTTCACATTATTCTATTTGCAGGTTGACACACTTTTCGAGCTTGGTGGGTTGTGTGTGTGTAGTGCAGTCATAAGGAACAAAGGAAAAGGTCACAGAGGCAATTTACATGCAGGGGATAAATTACCCTTAAACTCCACCTAATTAACATAGCCCCACCCATCACCATGCAGACAAATATACGATCTTACACGACATCCAGTCTGACGGATCCCTACTTAGGTACTTGGAGGTTTCTTCTTCTTCATCATGACATTCGGCGCACACTGCCCGATACAATTCTACCTGGCCCTAAGGTAGTCCATTGCCTACCCCTTCACAAACGTAACAATATATATATGATGCACTGCTGGATGGCTCCTCCGGAGCTTGGCAGGCAAGGCATACTTACGTGGCGGTGACCTCACGGCGTGCACTCATTAGGTTGGAGAACGGAAATTATAAATACGAATATATACAGTCACGTGAAAAAGTAAGTACACCCCATGTAAAGTTTTGACTTTTTCAACATATTTAAACATACAGCTATTTGATTTCATTTCAACAATATTGAGAGATAAAGGTGATATAATATAACAAATATCATGAAATATTTACATTTTGTAGTCCATTGTATAATTTAAATAAACATAAATGCAAATTTCGCATGTGGAAAAAGTAAGTACACGCTTGGCTCCAATAGGTGGTATTGCCCCCTTTGGCAGAAACAACCCCAAGTAGGCGTTTCTTATAACTGTCTACCAGTCTCTGACATCGACTGGGAGAAATTTTTGCCCACTCCTCCATGCGGAATTCTTTCAGCTGTGCGATGTTTGAGGGGTTTCTTGCATGCACAGCTCGTTTCAAATCCCCCCACAACATCTCGATGGGATTTAGATCCGGGCTTTGACTTGGCCATTCCAGAATCCTCCATTTCTTTCTTTTCAGTCATTCCTTGGTGGATTTACTGGTATGTTTAGGGTCATTGTCATGGTGCAAGGTCCACCTTGGGTTGAGCTTCAACTTTCCGTCAGATGGCCTCACATTATCCTCAAGCACCCTCTGGTACAATGAAGAATTCATAGTGGATTATATGATGGTGAGCTGCCCAGGCCCTGATGCAGCAAAGCTGCCCTAAAACATAATATTTCCACCACCATGCTTTACAGTTGGTATCAGGTTCTTGTGGTTAACTGCTGTCTTTGGTTTTCGCCAAACATGTCTTCTGGTACTGTGACCAAATAGCTCTACCTTTGACTCATCTGTCCAGAGCACATTGCTCCAGAAGTGCTGGTCTTTGCCTAGGTGTTCATTGTCAAACTTTAGTCTTGCCCTGATGTTCTTTCTGGAGGGCAAAGGTTTCCCCCTGGCACACCTCCCATGTAGATCAAATTTGTGCAGCCTCTTTTTAATGGTAGACTCGTGCACTTTGACATCAACAGTGGCAAGAGCTACCTGTAGGTCCCGTAATGACATTCTGGGGTTCTTAGAGACTTCTTTAAGCATCTTGCGGTCTGCTCTCGGGCTGAACTTGCTGGGGCGGCCTGGCCTGAACAAGTTGGCAGTTGTTTGGAATCTTCTCCACTTGTAGATGATCTTCCTGACAGTCGAATGATTGATTTCAAATTGTTTGGAGATCTTTTTTAATCCCTTCCCAGACTCGTAGGCATCTATAACCTTCTTTCTGAAGGCCTCAGATAGCTCTGTTGATCTAGGTATGGTGACGCCGCACACTTCAACAACAAAGAGCAAACCAAACTAAATGTCTGAGGTTTAAATAAGACAGGTTCCTCCAAGATCATCTCTAACGATGTTCTAATCATTTGCACCTGAGCTGGTGCACCTGATTCTAATTTTAGGTATTTGAAGTAGTGATAAATGTAGGGATGTACTTACTTTTTCCACATGCGAAATTTGCTTTCATGTTTATTTAAATTATACAATGGACTACAAAATGTAAATGCTTCATGATATTTGTTATATTATATCACCTTTATCTTTCAATATTGTTGAAATGAAGATCAAATGGCTGTACCGTATGTTGAAATATGTTGAAAAAGTCAAAACTTTACAGGGGGTGTACTTACTTTTTCACGTGACTGTATATATATATATATATATATATATATATATATATATATATATATATATATATACATGCACAAGTATATCAGTGTGATCCAGGTTATCAGTGGGATTACAAAAGGTAAACTGTTTAGCCTGGTGGAGGTATGCTCTCACCTGGGTCCGTTCTCGATTTTACTGATTTATTGTTTGCCTTTGCATGCTTTGCACTACCTTTTTGCATCGGTGCTTCCAAGAATAACCACAATCGCTTACCACAGATAATGACCCTGATCAGCTCAATGGTCAAAGTCCTCATTATGTGCAATATCTCGTATATTTTGCTGTTATTTTTTTTAAAAAATTGGAGTGTAATTCCATATTCTTCGTCGCTGGTTTCCATGCAGTGCCACACGTCCATAGGAGCTCTGAGCAAGGGAATGTATGATCGTATGTTCAAATGGCTCGTGTACCGTGTGAATAAGACGCTGGACACGGATCTCCCACGGCAGTACTTCATTGGCGTACTGGACATTGCTGGCTTTGAGATCTTTGAGGTGAGAGCACTCACCTGTCTTTCTCACAAAGACTTTTCATGGACAAATGGCATTTTGTGCTTTCGGAACCTTTTCTTCTTATTATTTTTTATTATTTAATAACAATTGCACACCATGATGTTTCTCACGTTTTATTCTGCCCTTTTTCTCACTTTTGACCTGACCATCTTCCTGTTTCTTCAACCGAAAGTTCAACTCCTTTGAGCAGCTCTGCATCAACTTCACTAATGAGAAGCTACAGCAGTTCTTCAACCACCACATGTTTGTCCTTGAACAAGAAGAGTACAAGAGGGAAGGCATAGATTGGGTGTTCATCGATTTTGGTCTGGACCTCGCAGCTTGCATCGAATTCCTTGAGAAGGTTTGTGACGGCGAACAACAAGACTTAAAAATTACACAAATATATCTGTATATATATCTGTGCAGTGTCTGTCCTGTCCTGTGTTGTCCTGTGTTGTCCTGTTTTGTCACTGAACTACTCCCTCAAACTTTTGTGAAATCCTACCAAACTTCTGGTATGCACCTATATTTCCCGTGTGTATGACCTAAGGGTATTTCTTTTGAAAACAAATTCCAAATGTTTGTTGTTTTTTTTTGGAATTTTTTTTTTTTGAAAAATAAAATTTCCTTTTCAACTTCAATCTTCAACTCTCTCCTCAGTCACGGAAGCCTCTCCTCAGTGAAAGACACATGAAAGCCCACTTAGAGTTTGCAAAAAAGCACCTAAAGGACTCAGACTGAGAAACAAGATTCTGTGGGCTTTCATGTGTCTTTCACTGAGGAGAGGCGTCCCTCTGGCCATGCTGCCATAAAGCCCAGATCGGTGGAGTGTTGCAGTGATGGTTGTCCTTCTGGAAGTTTCTCCCATCTCCACACAGGATCCCTGAACCTCAGCCAGAGTGACCATCTGGTTCTTGGTCACCTCTCTTACCAAGGCCCTTCTCCCCCGATTGCTCAGTTTGGCCGGGCGGCCAGCTTTAGGAAGAGTCCTGGTTGTTCCAAACTTCTTCCATTTAAGAATTATGGAGGCCATTGTGCTCTTGAGAACCTTCAATGCAGCAGAAATTTTTTGTAGGGTTCCCCAGATCTGTGCCTCGACACAATCCTGTCTCTGAGCTCTGCAGGCAGTTCCTTCGACCTCATGGCTTGGTTTTTGCTCTGATACGCATTGTCAGCTGTGAGACCTTATCTAGACAGGTGTGTGCCTTTCCAAATCATGTCCAATCAATTGAATTTACCACAGGTGGACTCCAATCAAGGTATATAAACATCTCAAAGATGATCAAAATAAATCGGAGGCACCTGAGCTAAATTTCCAGTGTCATAGCAAAGGGTCTGAATACTTATGTCAATGTGATATTTCAGTTTTTTCTTTTGAATAAATTTCCAAAACTTTCTAAAATCCTGTTTTCTCTTTGTCATTAAGGGGTATTGAGTGTAGATTGATGAGGGAAAAAATGAATTTAAACGATTTCAGCATAAGGCTGCAACATAACAAAATGTGAAAAAAGTGAAGGGGTCTGAATACTTTCTGAATGCACTGTATTTCATGACGAGCAGTGGGAGAGATGGTTTACAGTATCAGGTAGGACCCCTATACAGACCGTGGGAAATAGGTTTTGTTTTTTATTTGTGTAATTTAATTGATGCATGTGATGTCTCCATGTAGTTTTTTGTCATAGAAAATGAAAGATATTCTTGGGAAAATTGCCAAAGGCATAGAAAAGGCCCCTTCACCCCCCTCCTGTGTGTATTCTGTGTATGTCCCATGTGGCAAAATATAGAAAAGAAGAGACATTCCATGGCTTGTAGAAAATGTCGAACAATAGAAAATAAGGGACATTGAAAAAATCTCGTGTGCATGCTGAACTACCCTTGTGTTCTGAGGAGGAACCAAGTAATGCTCCAGAAAAGTTCATATAAAGGGCGCCCTACATCTGGCAAATAAAATACCTTCCATTTACTTCTTCATGCAGGTGTATGAATCAAATTGGTGCCCCTTTACATGAACTTTTCTAGAGCATTACTTGGTTCCTCCTCAGAACACAAGGGAAGTCCCGCATGCACACAATAATTTTTGAATGTCCCTTATTTTCTATTGTTTGGCATTTTCTACAAGCTATGGAATGTCCCTTCTTTTCTATCGTCTGACATTTTATACAAGCCATGAAATGTCCCTTCTTTTATGTTGTTTGAAACATGGCACATACCAAATAAAGGGTCCTTTTCTATGCACCTGGCATTTTCCCCAATAATTATGGAGTGGCCGGATTGGAGGTGACGCTGTGGTCTAAGCTGGGCAGATGCGACTGTCTGTGCATGCTTGGAGAACAGGCGGAGCGTTCGTCACGCTCTATACAGTGCTCTATACAGTGCGTATCAAAAAAATGTAATCCAAATTCAAGGGGTTAATATGCAAAGGTTATTTAGTTTGACAATTTACATGTGGTTTATCAATTATGAGGAGATCCTCAGCTTTCCATTGATGCCTTTCATGCATCATTGCTGTCACAGATGACCGAGTACATGTTCATTGAAAATGACAAGTTCAAATCGCAGTTTTACCGTACGTGTGCGCTCCTGGACAAGTCCGTTAATAAGCGCGTCTCCAACCAAACTCGTGCGCATTTCCCAATCAGACTCGTATGAGCGCGTCTCCAACTAAACACGTGCGCATTTCCCAATCAGACTCGTATAAGCGCGTCTCCAACCCGAGTCCTTTTTACCGCCAACCTTCCACTCGAGTGCTGCCGTATCTCTCTCTCAAAGGGATTTCCGTTCGCCTTTTTATAACGCTCCACGCGATCACTCCGCGAGCCAAAAAGCCACGCCTGCCAGCGATGTTACATCAGCCCTGGTTGGCTGGTGAGGGCTTACCGGCCACGCCTTTGACGGCTGGTTGACAGGCCACACCTTCTTCTTGGCGTTACGCCCCCTTTTTCCTCGGGCCTAACCGCATGGCTTATGGCGTCGTTTGAGCGAGCTATGAGGCACCGACTGTAGGGGCGCGTAATGGCGTCGCTTGGAGAGGGAGGTCGCAAAATGGACGGAATTGGGCCTACTCTTATTTGATCGACGCAACGCAGATTCAACTATTGGAAACACGGCCTCATCTAAAACACATATTAATGAAACTAGCTTCACTTTTGAGCGCCCGAAATTCCCAGGCAAACGCTATAACGCACCAGGTTTACAACCTGTGCGTTAATAACTGAGTTCTATGGTGTCCTACGTGTTGCTTGTGGACTAACTAGGGGTGCTACCTTTAACCTTTAATGTCATATTTACAAGTGATGTCATATTTACAAGTGTGGGTTCTAAAACCGCAACAATATATATATATATATATATATATATATATATATATATATATATATATATATATATATATATATATATATATATATATATATATATATATATACTAGCTTGGCTCGGCTCGCTGCGCTCACCTCACCACGAGTCGTTACTGAGGAACGGGATTATTTTAGCTGAGGATAATGACTGTACCTGAGTTGCTGTGTTGTCATGATTTACACCAATCATAATACAAACAATTATTTTGCACAAATTTATTTGTGGTGTTTGTGATATTACATTTTATAAGCAATTTAGGTTGAAGATTTAAGTTGAAAAAAAAAAAACAATTCAAAAAAGAACCCCTGAGCACATACATAGGCGCAGGTGCAGACTGGAAGTTTGGGACGATTACACCTCACCACCACATAATTAAAAACACCTCACAGCCACGAAACACGAAATTATAAACACCTCACCACCACGAAATTAAAAACACCTTACAGCCACGAAATTAAAAACACCTCACCACCACGAAATTAAAAACACCTCACCACCACGAAATTATAAATACCTCACCACCAAAAAATTAAAAACACCTCACAGCCACGAAACACGAAATTATAATCACCTCACAGCCAAGTAATTAAAAACACCTCACAGCCACTAAACACGTAATTATAAACACCTCACATCCACATAATTAAAAACACCTCATGGCCACGAAACACATAATTAAAAACACCTCACAGCCACGAAATTAAAAACACCTCACAGCCATGAAACACGTAATTAAAAACACCTCACAGCCACGAAACACGGAATTAAAAACAACTCACATCCACGAAATTAAAAACACCTCACAGCCACGAAATTAAAAACACCTCACAGCCACGTAATTAAAAACACCTCACAGCCACGAAATTAAAAACACCTCACAGCCACGAAATTAAAAACACCTCACAGCCACGAAATTAAAAACACCTCACAGCCACGTAATTATAAACACCTCACAGCCACGTAATGAAAAACACCTCACCACCACGAAATTATAAACACCTCACAGCCACGAAATTATAAACACCTCACAGCCACGAAATTATAAACACCTCACAGCCAAGTAATTAAAAACACCTCACAGCCACAAAACACGTAATTATAAACACCTCACATCCACATAATTAAAAACACCTCATGGCCACGAAACACATAATTAAAAACACCTCACAGCCACGAAATTAAAAACACCTCACAGCCATGAAACACGTAATTAAAAACACCTCACAGCCACGAAACACGGAATTAAAAACAATTCACATCCACGAAATTAAAAACACCTCACAGCCACGTAATTAAAAACACCTCACAGCCACGAAATTATAAACACCTCACAGCCAAGTAATTAAAAACACCTCACAGCCACAAAACACGTAATTATAAACACCTCACATCCACATAATTAAAAACACCTCATGGCCACGAAACACATAATTAAAAACACCTCACAGCCACGAAATTAAAAACACCTCACAGCCATGAAACACGTAATTAAAAACACCTCACAGCCACGAAACACGGAATTAAAAACAACTCACATCCACGAAATTAAAAACACCTCACAGCCACGAAATTAAAAACACCTCACAGCCACGAAATTAAAAACACCTCACAGCCACGAAATTAAAAACACTTCACAGCCACGAAATTAAAAACACCTCACAGCCACGTAATTATAAACACCTCACAGCCACGTAATGAAAAACACCTCACCACCACGAAATTAAAAACACCTCACAGCCACGAAATTAAAAACACCTCACAGCCATGAAATTAAAAACACCTCACAGCCACGAAATTAAAAACACCTCACAGCCACGTAATTATAAACACCTCACAGCCACGTAATGAAAAACACCTCACCACCACGAAATTATAAACACCTCACAGCCAAGTAATTAAAAACACCTCACAGCCACAAAACACGTAATTATAAACACCTCACATCCACATAATTAAAAACACCTCACAGCCACGAAACACGAAATTATAAACACCTCACCACCACGAAATTAAAAACACCTCACAGCCACGAAACACGAAATTATAAACACCTCACCACCACGTAATTAAAAACACCTCACAGCCACGAAACACGAAATTATAAACACCTCACCACCACGAAATTAAAAACACCTTACAGCCACGAAATTAAAAACACCTCACCACCACGAAATTAAAAACACCTCACCACCACGAAATTATAAATACCTCACCACCAAAAAATTAAAAACACCTCACAGCCACGAAACACGAAATTATAATCACCTCACAGCCAAGTAATTAAAAACACCTCACAGCCACTAAACACGTAATTATAAACACCTCACATCCACATAATTAAAAACACCTCATGGCCACGAAACACATAATTAAAAACACCTCACAGCCACGAAATTAAAAACACCCCACAGCCATGAAACACGTAATTAAAAACACCTCACAGCCACGAAACACGGAATTAAAAACAACTCACATCCACGAAATTAAAAACACCTCACAGCCACGAAATTAAAAACACCTCACAGCCACGTAATTAAAAACACCTCACAGCCACGAAATTAAAAACACCTCACAGCCACGAAATTAAAAACACCTCACAGCCACGAAATTAAAAACACCTCACAGCCACGTAATTATAAACACCTCACAGCCACGTAATGAAAAACACCTCACCACCACGAAATTATAAACACCTCACAGCCACGAAATTATAAACACCTCACAGCCACGAAATTATAAACACCTCACAGCCAAGTAATTAAAAACACCTCACAGCCACAAAACACGTAATTATAAACACCTCACATCCACATAATTAAAAACACCTCATGGCCACGAAACACATAATTAAAAACACCTCACAGCCACGAAATTAAAAACACCTCACAGCCATGAAACACGTAATTAAAAACACCTCACAGCCACGAAACACGGAATTAAAAACAATTCACATCCACGAAATTAAAAACACCTCACAGCCACGAAATTAAAAACACCTCACAGCCACGTAATTAAAAACACCTCACAGCCACGAAATTATAAACACCTCACAGCCAAGTAATTAAAAACACCTCACAGCCACAAAACACGTAATTATAAACACCTCACATCCACATAATTAAAAACACCTCATGGCCACGAAACACATAATTAAAAACACCTCACAGCCACGAAATTAAAAACACCTCACAGCCATGAAACACGTAATTAAAAACACCTCACAGCCACGAAACACGGAATTAAAAACAACTCACATCCACGAAATTAAAAACACTTCACAGCCACGAAATTAAAAACACCTCACAGCCACGAAATTAAAAACACCTCACAGCCACGAAATTAAAAACACTTCACAGCCACGAAATTAAAAACACCTCACAGCCACGTAATTATAAACACCTCACAGCCACGTAATGAAAAACACCTCACCACCACGAAATTAAAAACACCTCACAGCCACGAAATTAAAAACACCTCACAGCCATGAAATTAAAAACACCTCACAGCCACGAAATTAAAAACACCTCACAGCCACGTAATTATAAACACCTCACAGCCACGTAATGAAAAACACCTCACCACCACGAAATTATAAACACCTCACAGCCAAGTAATTAAAAACACCTCACAGCCACAAAACACGTAATTATAAACACCTCACATCCACATAATTAAAAACACCTCATGGCCACGAAACACATAATTAAAAACACCTCACAGCCACGAAATTAAAAACACCTCACAGCCATGAAACACGTAATTAAAAACACCTCACAGCCACGAAACACGGAATTAAAAACAATTCACGTCCGCGAAATTAAAAACACCTCACAGCCACGAAATTAAAAACACCTCACAGCCACGTAATTAAAAACACCTCACAGCCACGAAATTATAAACACCTCACAGCCAAGTAATTAAAAACACCTCACAGCCACAAAACACGTAATTATAAACACCTCACATCCACATAATTAAAAACACCTCATGGCCACGAAACACATAATTAAAAACACCTCACAGCCACGAAATTAAAAACACCTCACAGCCATGAAACACGTAATTAAAAACACCTCACAGCCACGAAACACGGAATTAAAAACAACTCACATCCACGAAATTAAAAACACCTCACAGCCACGAAATTAAAAACACCTCACAGCCACGAAATTAAAAACACCTCACAGCCACGAAATTAAAAACACCTCACAGCCACGTAATTATAAACACCTCACAGCCACGTAATGAAAAACACCTCACCACCACGAAATTATAAACACCTCACAGCCACGAAATTATAAACACCTCACAGCCACGAAATTATAAACACCTCACCACCACGAAATTATAAACACCTCACAGCCACGAAACACGAAATTATAAACACCTCATAGCCACGTAATTAAAAACACCTCACAGCCACAAAACACGTAATTATAAACACCTCACATCCACATAATTAAAAACACCTCACAGCCACGAAACACATAATTAAAAACACCTCACGGCCACGAAACACATAATTAAAAACACCTCACAGCCACGAAATTAAAAACACCTCACAGCCACGAAACACGTAATTAAAAACAACTCACATCCACGAAATTAAAAACACCTCACAGCCACGAAATTAAAACACCTCACAGCCACGAAATTAAAAACACCTCACCACCACGAAATTATAAACACCTCCCAACCACGAAATTAAAAACACCTCACAGCCACGTAATTATAAACACCTCACAGCCACGTAATGAAAAACACCTCACCACCACGAAACACGAAATTATAAACACCTCACAGCCACGAAATTAAAAACACCTCACAGCCATGAAACACGTAATTATAAACACCTCACATCCACATAATTAAAAACACCTCATGGCCACGAAACACATAATTAAAAACACCTCACAGCCACGTAATTATAAACACCTCACAGCCACGTAATGAAAAACACCTCACAGCCACGAAACACGTAATTATAAACACCTCACATCCACATAATTAAAAACACCTCATGGCCACGAAACACATAATTAAAAACACCTCACAGCCATGAAACACGTAATTATAAACACCTCACATCCACATAATTAAAAACACCTCATGGCCACGAAACACATAATTAAAAACACCTCACAGCCATGAAACACGTAATTATAAACACCTCACATCCACATAATTAAAAACACCTCATGGCCACGAAACACATAATTAAAAACACCTCACAGCCACGTAATTATAAACACCTCACAGCCACGTAATGAAAAACACCTCACCACCACGAAACACGAAATTATAAACACATCACAGCCACGAAATTAAAAACACCTCACGGCCACGAAACACATAATTAAAAACAACTCACAGCCACGAAATTAAAAACACCTCACAGCCATGAAACACGTAATTAAAAACAACTCACATCCACGTAATTAAAAACACCTCACAGCCACGAAACACGGAATTAAAAACAACTCACATCCACGAAATTAAAAACACCTCACAGCCACGAAATTAAAAACACCTCACAGCCACGAAATTAAAAACACCTCACAGCCACGAAATTAAAAACACCTCAGCCACGAAATTAAAAACACCTCACAGCCACGTAATTATAAACACCTCACAGCCACGTAATGAAAAACACACCACCACGAAACACAAAATTATAAACACCTCACAGCCACGAAACACAAAATTATAAACACCTCACAGCCACGAAATTAAAAACACCTCACAGCCACGAAATTAAAAACACCTCACAGCCACGTAATTATAAACACCTCACAGCCACGTAATGAAAAACACCTCACCACCACGAAATTATAAACACCTCACCACCACGAAATTATAAACACCTCACCGCCACGAAATTATAAACACCTCACAGCCACGAAATTAAAAACACCTCACATCCACGAAATTATAAACACCTCACATCCACGAAATTATAAACACCTCACAGCCACGTAATTATAAACACCTCACCACCACGAAATTATAAACACCTCACAGCCACGAAATTATAAACACCTCACAGCCACGAAATTATAAACATCTCACAGCCACGAAATTATAAACACCTCACAGCCACGAAATTATAAACACCTCACCGCCACGAAATTATAAACACCTCACAGCCACGAAATTAAAAACACCTCACAGCCACGTAATTATAAACACCTCACCACCACGAAATTATAAACACCTCACAGCCACGAAATTATAAACACCTCACCACCACGAAATTATAAACACCTCACAGCCACGTAATTATAAACACCTCACATCCACGAAATTATAAACACCTCACAGCCACGAAATTATAAACACCTCACATCCACGTAATTATAAGCACCTCACATCCACGAAATTAAAACACCTCACAGCCACGAAATTAAAAACATCTCACCACCACGAAATTATAAACACCTCACAGCCACGTAATTATAAACACCTCACAGCCACGTAATTATAAACACCTCACATCCACGAAATTATAAACACCTCACAGCCACGTAATTATAAACACCTCACATCCACGAAATTAAAAACACCTCACAGCCACGAAATTATAAACACCTCACAGCCACGAAATTATAAACACCTCACAGCCACGTAATTATAAACACCTCACAGCCACGTAATTATAAACACCTCACATCCACGAAATTATAAACACCTCACAGCCACGTAATTATAAGCACCTCACATCCACGAAATTAAAACACCTCACAGCCACGAAATTAAAAACACCTCACATCCACGAAATTAAAACACCTCACAGCCACGAAATTAAAAACACCTCACCACCACGAAATTATAAACACCTCACAACCACGAAATTAAAAACACCTCACCACCACGAAATTATAAACACCTCACAACCACGAAATTAAAAACATCTCACCACCACGAAATTATAAACACCTCACAGCCACGTAATTATAAACACCTCACCACCACGAAATTATAAACACCTCACAGCCACGTAATTATAAACACCTCACATCCACAAAATTAAAACACCTCACCGCCACGAAATTAAAAACACCTCACATCCATGAAATTAAAACACCTCACAGCCACGAAATTAAAAACACCTCACCACCACGAAATTATAAACACCTCACAACCACGAAATTAAAAACATCTCACCACCACGAAATTATAAACACCTCACAGCCACGTAATTATAAACACCTCACCACCACGAAATTATAAACACCTCACAGCCACGTAATTATAAACACCTCACAGCCACGAAACACGTAATTATAAACACCTCACAGCCACGAAATTAAAAACACCTCACCACCACGAAATTATAAACACCTCACAACCACGTAATTAAAAACACCTCACAGCCACGAAACACGTAATTATAAACACCTCACCACCACGAAATTAAAAACACCTCACAGCCACGAAATTATAAACACCTCACAACCACGTAATTAAAAACACCTCACAGCCACGAAACACGTAATTATAAACACCTCACCACCACGAAATTAAAAAAACCTCACCACCATGAAATTATAAACACCTCACAACCACGAAATTATAAACACCTCACAACCACGAAATTAAAAAAAACTCACAACCATGAAATTGTAAACACCTCACAACCACGAAATTATAAACACCTCACAGCCACGAAATTCTAAACACCTCACAGCCACGAAATTATAAACACCTCACAGCCACGAAATTATAAACACCTCACAGCCACGAAATTTAAAAAAACCTCACAACCATGAAATTATAAAAACCTCACAACCATGAAATTATAAACACCTCACAACAACGAAATTATAAACACCTCACAACCACGAAATTTAAAAAACCTCACCACCATGAAATTATAAACACCTCACAGCCACGAAATTATAAACACCTCACATCCACGAAATTATAAACACCTCACATCCACGAAATTATAAACACCTCACATCCACGAAATTATAAACACCTCACATCCACGAAATTATAAACACCTCACATCCACGAAATTATAAACACCTCACAGCCACGAAATTATAAACACCTCACAGCCACGAAATTATAAACACCTCACCACCACGAAATTATAAACACCTCACATCCACGAAATTATAAACACCTCACATCCACGAAATTATAAACACCTCACATCCACGAAATTATAAACACCTCACATCCACGAAATTATAAACACCTCACATCCACGAAATTATAAACACCTCACCACCACGAAATTATAAACACCTCACATCCACGAAATTATAAACACCTCACATCCACGTAATTATAAACACCTCACATCCACGAAATTATAAACACCTCACATCCACGAAATTATAAACACCTCACATCCACGAAATTATAAACACCTCACAGCCACGAAATTATAAACACCTCACATCCACGAAATTATAAACACCTCACAGCCACGAAATTATAAACACCTCACAGCCACGAAATTATAAACACCTCACCACCACGAAATTATAAACACCTCACATCCACGAAATTATAAACACCTCACATCCACGTAATTATAAACACCTCACATCCACGAAATTATAAACACCTCACAGCCACGAAATTATAAACACCTCACAGCCACGAAATTATAAACACCTCACATCCACGAAATTATAAACACCTCACATCCACGTAATTATAAACACCTCACATCCACAAAATTATAAACACCTCACATCCACGAAATTATAAACACCTCACAGCCACGAAATTATAAACACCTCACCACCACGAAATTATAAACACCTCACATCCACGAAATTATAAACACCTCACATCCACGTAATTATAAACACCTCACATCCACGAAATTATAAACACCTCACATCCACGAAATTAAAACACCTCACAGCCACGAAATTATAAACACCTCACATCCACGTAATTATAAACACCTCACATCCACGAAATTATAAACACCTCACATCCACGAAATTATAAACACCTCACAGCCACGAAATTATAAACACCTCACCACCACGAAATTATAAACACCTCACATCCACGAAATTATAAACACCTCACATCCACGTAATTATAAACACCTCACATCCACGAAATTATAAACACCTCACATCCACGAAATTATAAACACCTCACATCCACGTAATTATAAACACCTCACATCCACGAAATTATAAACACCTCACATCCACGAAATTATAAACACCTCACATCCACGTAATTATAAACACCTCACATCCACGAAATTATAAACACCTCACATCCACGTAATTATAAGCACCTCACATCCACGAAATTAAAACACCTCACAGCCACGGAAACAAAAGTTTGAGGAAGTCGTTAAGTGACAACACAGACACTGCCCAGATGTGTAGATATATAGATAAATGACTGTACCCGATTTGCCGTTTTGTCATGGTTTACACCAATCATAATTCAAACAATCATAATGCACAGATGTATTTGTAATATACGCGATATCACAATTTATAAACAATTGAAGTTGAAAAAAAAAAAATTCCCCAAAAAAAAAAAAAAAATTGGAATTTTTTCTAAAAGAATACCCTTAGGACATACCGACAGGAGAGATTTGTGCATACCAGAAGTTTGGTACGATTTCACAAAAGTTTGAGGGAGTAGTTCAGTGACAAGACAACACAAGACAACACAAGACAACACAGACACTACACAGATATATATATATATATATATATGACTCCATGGTAAGATCTCCAACCTTTAATTGAACAAACAATGACTCAACGTTTCGATTAACAACATGTGAAGCCACACGCCTCCGTTAATCTTCCTCAAGAGTGATAAAATCATCTCAACATCCCCTTATATGCAAAGTGGGCGGGGTATATGCAAAGTGGGGTGGGCAAAGCTGGACAGCCAATGAAACCGTATCACACCGCTCTCGTGAACGGAGACGTTATTGACCAAATTCAAAAATCAACCGCATATTAACGGCTTAAAATAATCCTGTAAGCAATGCTGGATTATAACTCAAGTGTTTAGAAAATCAGGAACAATCATTACATTTAATTAAAAGTTAAACTTGTAAACAATTAAATTGTAAATTAAATTAAAACTGTAAATATATTAAAGCAAAAAAATAATAATAATAATTTTTAAGATAAAATAAAATTGCCATAAATATCGAGATCATCACATGTGGCCCTATGCGGTAAAGGGGAAATGCAGGAAGGAGGGGGATTATAGGGGGGGGATAGAATGGGGGGGGGACCCCATTTGCCCACCCCACTTTGCATATACCCCGCCCACTTTGCATATAAGGGGATGTTGAGATGATTTTATCACTCTTGAGGAAGATTAACAGAGGCGTGTGGCTTTGTCACATGTTGTTAATCGAAACGTTGAGTCATTGTTTGTTCAATTAAAGGTTGGAGATCTTACCATGGAGTCATTTGGATTTACTCCCAACTGCAAATCTTTGCATATATATATATATATAATTTGGTCATGAATAAACGATATGGCAGGATGTCTTCCTGATGAGCCCATAACAATGGCGAAATCTATATCGGCAGCTCTGCTTTCCTTTATTCATGACCATAAAGGCATAAATATCAGTCTTCAAACACCTGAGTGCCACACGGACCACATCAGAGGTGACGTGTCGGCGTAATTTTTGTGTCACATGATGTCATGTCACATGTCACATCTAGGGTCAGTGCGCTCCTTTCGTTAAACATAGACGGACCGTAATATCTATTTTTCTCTAATCTACTCTCAACCATTTGCAGCCAATGGGACTCTTCTCTATCTTGGAAGAGCAGTGTGTATTCCCGAAGGCGACAGACGCCACCTTCAAGGCGGCACTTTATGACAACCATCTGGGCAAGTCGCCGAACTTCCAAAAGCCTCGAGTTGGAGGGAAGAAGACGAGCGCTTCCGCGACCTTTGAGCTTATTCACTACGCTGGCACGGTGAGTAAGGGACCTGTTAACACGAATTAATATCAATGAATCATCACGTAGGTTCCTTGGAATAATAGAGGCCTAGTAAGAAATGCATACGCTTTGGTAGAAATTACAGGTGTTGCTGAGTAAGCGATTGTGTAAACCGTTTATTTTGACTTGTCCCTCCATACCAGGTTGGCTACAACATAGACGGTTGGCTGGAGAAGAATAAGGACCCCCTCAATGACACGGTTGTCCAGATTTTCCGTAAATCCAAGATGTTCTTGCTGGCAGCTGTTTTCAAAGAGGAAGAACCGCCAGGTAAAGCAAGTTATTCAAAGGAATCAAAGTTTCTTATGTTTGGTGGGTGGAAGGTGTGGGAGAATACCAAAAATATATGTGTTCATATATTTCTTTCTCCAAATGTATGTTTTGTATAACCCTGTAGAAATGGAATCTGTAGGAGAAAAGAGCTTGCGTGCACAGGTCAAGGAATGACCTACAACAGATAGATAAGAAGGTGTTTCATCACTTTAACTGTGACAGCTGTCTAAGATGGCCCTTAGAATTCTCTGAGATGGAAAGCAGACCGTTCCACTGTCTGAGCCGAGAAAGTCTGTGCGGAGTCTTAAATTCCATTCCATATATGGAAGTGAGGTTTTATGATACTAGGGCATGCCCGTACTATATATATATCTAAAATTATATCCCCCCCCTCTATTTACATGAAATGGTTTGGTCCATTCGCAAAGCCAAAGCGAACGGCTTGCGAGTCCGGTGACAATCCCCCCCCCCTCTATTTACATGAAATGGTTTGGTCCATTCGCAAAGCCAAAGCGAACGGCAGTTACGAATCGCAGTTACGATGAATCGCAAATTAGTTTTAATTAGTTTTAAAACATAGTTTAACGCCAACATAGTTTGCCAACGTGAAATAAATGAATATGCTCTCAAATGTGCCGTCCGAGGCAGAGTCTGTTCGCCACGTTCGGCACACGTGATAGCTCGCTGCTCTCTGATTGGTTGAATCGTTTTTTGGACATAGCTCGGTAACTACTTGTCCGATTAATTTCAAACCTTGAAAAGGCACATCCTCGGGTCCCCAGCAATATACCTGGCAAGTTGCAAGTATATCGGACCGGTAGTTGTCGAGAAACAGCGGTCACAGACAAACACACACACACACAGACACACACACACACACACACAGAGATTAGTGGAATTATAGATAGATAAGGGACAAGTGGGACTTCGCAAGGAGAGAGCTGCGCTGGCCAAGAGCGAAGGAGAAGATCTACAAAGGAGAAGTTTGTACCATGCCACGACCGGCTGAACAGAGAGGCTTCGTTAAAGTTAATTAGTTCATTAGTTAGTCAATATCTCGATATCCCCTACCTTTTTGAGTTTTAATAAACAGAAACAAAAGTGAACAAAAGTGGAGTCTTCCTTTATCTTAGATAAGAGGAACAATTCCATAAAGGTAAATACCTTCCAGTATCTTGTTTGTTTAATTCTTAACGACTTTGGTTATTCTCATTGTCATCACAGCTGGGACAGCAAAGAAGCAGAAGAAGGGAGCGGCATTCCAAACGGTTTCTGCGCTCTACCGGGTAATAACGCGACACATTAGGAATCTTAGCAGCGATTATAAACGTTAAAGTTGAAATTTGTGAGAGTCTTTTGATACTTCAAACACATCACATGTTTCCACAACTCAGGAACAACTGGGAAAGCTGATGACCACTTTACACAGCACCATGCCTCATTTCGTTCGCTGCATCATTCCGAATGAAAAGAAGCAGTGTGGTAAGGAAGGTTCTAGAACTTCTAGGCTGGTTCAGTTGTCGCACTGTCAGTTGAACGCGTCGTTATCGCTTCTACAACTTATCAACAACCCGGAAATGCAACGACCCGACACTCTTTGTCCATTAGGAATGATCGAAGCTGCGCTGGTGCTCAACCAATTGGCCTGCAACGGTGTCCTTGAGGGAATTCGAATCTGCAGAAAGGGTTTTCCCAACCGCCTTATGTACCCAGAGTTCCTGCAGAGGTAAGTAGGCCTGCTGGTTTCTTATTCTTTATCCATAATGGACTAATCCAACAACAAATGGAAGTTGCATCTTCTTTTCATGTCAGTTTGAACAGCAGTAGCTGAATCTATAAAGTGGAGATTAAGAATGAAACACAGGCCTTTTTGGCCTGGTGCTAGTCATTGCAGGAATACCTGGGGGTCCTTTATCTCTTTTTAGCCAATGCACACCTACCAAAGGCTGCACACCTACCAGCTTAAAATGGTACCTATCCGTGAAGAAGAAAAAATAGTGACTCGTAGCAAAATAAATGGTAACTCGCAGTGAAATAAAATGGTGACTTCCGGTGAAGAAAACCTTGACGAACCGTGGAAAAATGCACCGACGAATGTTGAAAGAAAATTGTGGAACAAATCAAAATCTTGGATTCACTTCCTAGCAGCAAAAGTTGCTCCTACTATTTTAACGGTGTAGCCCATCGGACAATGTCGTCTAGAACAGCGACAACAGGAATGTGGAATTTATTGATTCATTCATCGTTTGCCATTCGCTCTTTTTTACCCAGGTCATTCACGAACCGGCTGTCCATGCCTGAAGTAAACAAAATTGAATACTTACATTGGCAAGTGGGGCAATAGAGGGATGCAACAGGCAAGGGAATGAGTGACCAGGAAAGGATGAGAGAGAGGAGAGAAGAAAACATGGTAACCTGCAAATAAGAAGGGCTGGGTTAGATAGGGTTAATGGGAATAGAAAAGACCACAGGTTGGGATGAAGGGATGGCGTGAGATGGACGATCATAGGGATGGCACAAGTTTTTAAAATTACATTTATTTATTTATATACATGGTGATGGCTGATGGAAGAGCTTGGACACGACATAATAAAAGGAACAAAATTTTGGGACGGGTGGATGTTTGTATAACGGGTGTAGAGAAGAACATGGTTTTGGATGTGGGACGACTTGACATGGTGGTGAACAGGTGGCTTGAAGAATAAGATTGAAGAGTGTGGAAGGTGGTTCCACAGGTGGGGAAAAAGAGGAACGAAAGAGTGTAGGTGAGCAATGGTTCTGGATTTGGGCATTTTCACGAGGAGGGGTTTCTGGTGGACCGCATGTGGCCTGCAGATACCTGGGGGGGGGGGGGGGGGGGGGCAAAGCACGGAAAGGGCAGCGGGTATAATACCAGAAATGAGGCGGAAGAAGAAGAAGAGAGAGAGAAAGAGAAAGAGAGAGAGAGAGAGAGAGAGAGAGAGAGAGAGAGAGAGAGAGAGAGAGAGAGAGAGAGAGACCACCGACTAACCCATAGGTTCTGCTTCATTGTGAGAGATTCCAATGATCTTGAAGGCCTTGGCTTCCATGGCGTAAAGCTGAGCAAGATATGGAGCAGAGGGGAGAGCAGTACTCTATCAAGCTGTGGATGAAGGCCTTGTAGGTGGATAGGAGCTCAGGTGTGCCAAGGATGGACTTTGTACGATGGAGGATGCCCATTGCCCAGTCGCTATCTGGCTTTGCAGGCCAACTTTGAAATGTGGCTTGCCCAGGAGAAATCATAGTGAGAGTGGGGCCCAAGACTTGGAGTGAATGAACCTCTTCAAGAGGGTTGGTGAGAATGTAGATGTGAGGTTTTGAGGTACCTTCCTTTGAGAGAGTGTGAGTGAGTGTGTGGGATTTTTCAAGATTAACAGACATATTCCAAGTGTTTGAGTAGTTTGTGATTTTGTCAAGGTGTGAAGAGAGGGAAGAGGCTGCTGACTGTCTGTCAGGGGGATGAGGGATGTCACGGCAGAGAATGGAGTCATCAGTAAAGAGATCAAGATAATTTTCCAGAGAATCACGGAGATCATTTATGAAGATTAGGAATAGGACTGGGCCCAGAACACTGCCTTGGGGTACTCTAAGCAGCCTTGACAAGAAGAGGTGAAGAGAGGATTCCGTTGAGAGCCCCACTTTGGCTACGAGAGTGGAGGAAGTCAGGAATCCAATAATGGAGTTGGCCTTGGATTCCATAGGCAGATGGTTTGGGGAGGATGCCAGACTGTATGCATTGTTGGGAGAGTCGAAGCAGCATATATCCAAGGTAAAGTGACCAGGTCTGAATCCGAATTGATGATCCGAGATGTTGTTGGAGAAAAGGAATTATTTTATGTCGACAGCGATGATGAATTCCACGACCTTGCTGATGATTGGAAGTAACCTAATTGATCTGTACTTGAGGGGATCCATTTTGCGTCTTTTCTATGTAAGGCTGTGACGTTGGCTGATTTCCAAGCGGATGGAAGGTGACCTATGGTAAATGAAGATGACCTATGGTAAATGAAGATGACCTATGGTAAATGAAGATGACCTATGGTAAATGAAGACGACCTAAGCGTGGAGAGGGCAGAAGGCCGATGTGCAAGAGTAGCAGAGCAGGTTTTTTTTAGGACGTGAGCTGATGCCGTCTGGTCCGGTTGCAGAGTCAGAGTCGAGGATTGACAGAAACTTTTCCACTTTCTCAGGTGTAAAAGACACATAATCCAGGAGCAGTTGGGTACGACTGGGAAGGGTGGGTACAGAGAGAGAGAGAGAGGGATGGAGGGACAGATGTTAAGGGGACAAGATTTTGCAGCAAACACAGAATTGAGGCATTCGCCTTCTCACGAGCGGGGTCAGCTGTGGAGCCAAAGCTAGGGAGGGATGGAAGGGGAGCATACAGATTTGGGAGGCGATGGAGGTAAGCGGAGGAAAGGGAAGGAGTAGGGTCAGATATATCACCTTTTTGATATATAAATAAATGACCTCTTTCTCTAACATCTTATCCAGGTGTATAAAAAGATGACTATTATGCGGGACAATGAGTTATGTACATGTCCACAATAATGTTGAAAGAGGCAGACAAGATGTGCTGCAGCCACCAGAAGAGTATGCTGCACTTATTGCTTGAAATTCCCCTTGAGGCAGCTTGATTTTAGTGTACCCAGATGTACGTAAAACCCCAATAAAGTTAGGCCATGCGACCAATCTGAAAACAGGGGCAATGCTTCCAATTGGCCACCGATGTTGTCACATGGTCTCCCACGTGTTTTCCCAGGTATTACATTTTGGATCCCAATGCCACCAAGGGAGTAAGCGACCCCATCAAGCAGGCTGGCCTAATTATTAAGAAAGCCAAGCTGACGGACGACGAGTACCGCCTGGGAAAGACGAAGGTAAGGACCACCTGTAACCACCTGAAGAGATTTCGAGAACCACTGCTCTCTGACTCGATCAGAGTTCCTCTTAAACTTTGATAAACTAGATGTTTAAGTTCGTATTAATGGACACGTTTTCCATTTTGGATTCACAGTTTTGGGTTCAGAAGATATGGCTGAGCAGAAGCATAAAAGTGATGATATTTGGGTTAATTTGCACATGTATGTTCACAGGCACCAAGATGAATCTGGATTTGTTTACAAAGGGGCCTTGACTCGGGGAGACAATGATACCAGGCCAAATCTGGCCACCTGTTGGTACAGCTGATAAGGTGCTAGCCAGAGTCAGTCTAGCATTGGTGGATACCTGAACTGTCAATGTTCAGGTATCCACCAACGCAGATATCCACCAATGACGCCAGGTCAAATCTGGCTGCCTGTCGGAGATGTGTAGAAACTCCATGGAATTGCAACTCTCAAGTGAACGTGAGCAGCCGAATTTGCCGATAAACGACACGAAACCAGCTATCTTACTGATGCTGCGATGTGTGTGTGTGTATATATACTGTATATATATATATATATATATATATATATATATATATATATATATATATATATATATATATATATATATATATATATATATATTCTTATATATGTATATACAGACTTGGCATTTAATATGGAATATTTTTTTTGTGGGGGTGAACTTACTTTTCAAGACGACTTAGAACCAAAAGTTCATTGGAATTATGTTGAAATTATTCTAGATTTTGTTAATGTGACCTTTAAAAGAAACAAAAAACACATTTGACATTTCGAAACAAATAAATTGATCCTTGAAAGTGATGTAAACTGATATCGAACTCAATTCATGGACAGTACTGTGTTAAACTTCTGTACGTTTTCCAAAAGTATCTCTTTATTTTGCACATTACCCAAAAAAAAATTCAACAAAAACAAAAGCTAAATTATGACTGGGATTACGGACAGTAAAATTACAGTTCAGTACTTCGTGTAACCCCCACGAGCATTCAGGAGAGCACGTACACGTCGAGGCATGCTGTTCACGAGATTTGCCAAGGTTTGGACAGGAATAGTTTGCCATGCAGTGACAATAGCCTGCTGCAATTCACGCACAGAGGTCGGCTGCTGGTCCAAGTTGTCGATTTGACGCGTTAATTCTGCCCACAAGTTCTCTATCGGATTCATATCTGGGGACATGGCAGGCCACTCCATATGCTCTACACCACGGTCAGCAAGAAAGTGTTGGATCATGCGAGCAGGATGAGGCCGTGCATTGTCATCTTGGAAGACAAAGTTTCCTCGAAAGGCTGCACAAGCAAATGGAAGCAATGTTTCTTCCAGAATGACCCTGTACTTGAACTGGTTCAGGTTTCCATTCAGAACAACCAGGTCCGTTTTGCCCTGTGCATGAAGAGCAGCCCAAACGGTCACCCCACCACCTCCAGCTTGGACTCTTGGCACTATACAATCTTCGTTGTGGGCTTCATGCACTTGTCTGCACACTCGGACGTGGCCATCTTGACGATAGACCAGAAATCTAGACTCGTCACTGAAGGTCACGTGATTCCAGTGTCCTGGCTGCCATTGACGGTGCTCTCTGGCCCACTGCAATCAGCGCTGGCTGTGTTGTCTGGTCAGGCGTGGCTTTCTCAGAGGACGCCTGGCACGATAGCCTGCTTGAACCAGTCGTTGGTTGACTAGCCTTCTGGATACAGGCACATTTGTCAGTTGCTGCCACTCAGCCCTAAGCCGATTAGCTGACTTGGTATGGCCATTGCAGACTAACCGGTGCAGCTGGCGATCATCTCTCCTTGTGGTTCTGCATGGACGTCCTGGCCTCGGTATTGGAGGAGAGACACCCCTCTGAGCATTTCGTTTCAGGATCTTTGACACCTGACCTTGAGTGATGCCATACTGCCGAGCAATAGCACGCTGTTTCATGCCAGAATTTCGTAAAGCCACCACTCCATGACAAACAGCATTGTCAAGTTGATGGACCATCTCCAGAGGAAGCGGCAATAACTTTTGTGGACGTGCAGCAGATGTTTTCCACTAATACAGAATGCAACAACCCTTATTTACCTGATTGTGAGGCCATTCGTCAAATGTACCTGTCCTTACATTTTGTCATGCCACCTGTGATATAATTTTGTTATTGACTTCTTGCTGCGAAAGACAATCAGTGACATGGTTCTTTCAACAAAGACATCACCGAAGGGTAAAATAAACTCACCAGATTGATTTACTGAGTTCAGAAAGTAAACCCAAGTCAAGGAAAAAAAAGATTCCATATTAAATGCCAAGTCTGTATATATATATATATATATATATATATATATATATATATATATATATATATATATATATATGTATGTATGTATGTATGTATGTATGTATGTATGTATGTATGTATGTATATATATATATATATATATATATATATATATATATATATATATATATATATATATATATATATATACACACACATATACAGACTTGGCATTTAATATGGAATATTTTTTTTGTGGGGGTGAACTTACTTTTCAAGATGACTTAGAACCAAAAGTTCATTGGAATTATGTTGAAATTATTCTAGATTTTGTTAATGTGACCTTTAAAAGAAACAAAAACCACATTTGACATTTTGAAACAAATAAATTGATCCTTGAAAGTGATGGAAACTGACATCGAACTCAATTCACGGACAGTACTGTGTTAAACTTCTGTGCGTTTTCCAGAAGTAGCTCTTTATTTTGCACATTAGCCAAAAAAAAATTCAACAAAAACAAAAGCTAAATTATGACTGGGATTACGGACAGTAAAATTACAGTTCAGTACTTCGTGTAACCCCCACGAGCATTCAGGAGAGCACGTACACGTCGAGGCATGCTGTTCACGAGATTTGCCAAGGTTTGGACAGGAATCGCTTGCCATGCAGTGACAATAGTCTGCTGCAATTCCCGCACAGAGGTAGGCTGCTGGTCCAAGTGGTCGATTTGACGTGTTAATTCTGCCCACAAGTTCTCTATAGGATTCATATCCGGGGACATGGCAGGCCACTCCATATGCTCTACACCACGGTCAGCAAGAAAGTGTTGGATCATGCGAGCATGATGAGGCCGTGCATTATCATCTTGGAAGACAAAGTTCCCTCGAAAGGCTGCACGAGCAAATGGAAGCAATGTTTCTTCCAGAATGACCCTGTGCTTGAACTGTTTCAGGTTTCCATTCAGAACAACCAGGTCAGTTTTGCCCCTGCAAGAAAAGCAGCCCAAACGGTCACCCCCACCACCTCCAGCTTGGACTCTTGGCACTATACAATCTTCGTTGTGGGCTTCATGCACTTGTCTGCGCCCTCGGACATGGCCATCTTGATGATAGACCAGAAATCTAGACTCGTCACTGAAGGTCACGTGATTCCATTGTCCTGGCTGCCATTGACGGTGCTCTCTGGCCCACTGCAATCGGCGCTGGCTGTGTTGTCTGGTCAGGCGTGGCTTTCTCTGTGGACGCCTGGCACAATAGCCTGCTTGAACCAGTCGTTGGTTGACTAGCCTTCTGGATACAGGCACATTTGTCAGTTGCTGCCACTCAGCCCTAAGCCGATTAGCTGACTTGGTACGGCCATTGCAGACTAACCGGTGCAGCTGGCGATCATCTCTCCTTGTGGTTCTGCGTGGACGTCCTGGCCTCGGTATTGGAGTAGGGACACCCCTCTGAGCATTTCGTTTCAGGATCTTTGACACCTGACCTTGAGTGATGCCATACTGCCGAGCAATAGCACGCTGTTTCATGCCAGAATTTCGTAAAGCCACCACTCCATGACAAACAGCATTGTCAAGTTGACGGACCATCTCCAGAGGAAGCGGCAATAACTTTTGTAGACGTGCAGCAGTTATTTTCCACTAATACAGAACGCAACAACCCTTATATACCCGATTGTGAAGCCAATCGTCAAATGTACCTGTCCTTACATTTTGCCACGCCACCTGTGATATAATCCTCTTATTGACTTCTTGCTGCGAAAGACAATCAGTGACATGGTTCTTTCAACAAAGACATCACCGAAGGGTAAAATAAACTCACCAGATTGATATACTGAGTTCAGAAAGTAAACCCAAATCAAGAAAAAAAAAAATTCCATATTAAATGCCAAGTCTGTATATATATATATATATATATATATATATATATATATTGTAACGGTTTCCACGCGACCCTCCTGCCCTTACCAAGGGGAGATTAAGCCCCTTGTTATTATTGGGTCGTCGCAACCGCGAGATTTGAATCGCCACTCACGGGCAGACGCGAGGTAGGGTTTCGGGACGATGTCCGCACGTACCTAAGTTCCGCCACGGAAACGGAGATCAAGTCTCGCATGAACCACGCGTAATTTGAGTACGCCCGAGCAGATGGCATACCACGTGGTCCATGCAGTTATTTGGTATTGGAACCCGATTCGAGCGGTTTTATTCGTACCACGCTTAGTCAATAGATGGAAGGGACGAGACGGTCGAATAAAAGGAAGAACACAGGTTTAATTATTATTATGTACAAGGCGAAGAGACACAGAGCAGAACTTAAGCAGTCTTAGCTTATTCCCAAACATGGGCCCGATCACACTCACAGGGGGAAATGAAGGAAGGATGATGTTCAGGCGCTGAACACGCCGGTTTGGTTGTCCAGGAACAGCTTCGCCCGGCGTGGCCCTCCCCAGTCACAGCACGCCCCTCGATGAAGGCAAGCAGGTGGCGGGAGGGATCCTTGCAGCACGTCTCTCGAACAAAAGCAGAGCAGGCAGGCGGGAAAATGTACGCATCTCTCGCCAGGCTTGGCGGTTCCTCACAGTGTGATTAATTAACGGTGCGCTCTCACTTGCGTAACTCAATAGAGGTTCTGCCTCAAGCTCAACCGAGCGTTTAACTTGTAAGAGCGCCTTATAACTTGGTTCATGCGCGTCTTCTCTTTCTCTTTGAACTCTCTCAACTCTGGAACCCTCTTTCTCTTCTCTTTGGTTCAGCGCACCTCCCTCAGAACGTAGGACTTGTCCAAGCGCCTCTCCCCTCAAAAACTGAGATGGGGGGCTTTGCGCAACGGGTTATATTGCCAACCCCCTTAGCTCGCTCGAATGTTCCAAAACACGCCTTCTGATGCAGTGGTAAGCCACTCCCTTGAGCCTTGATTGGCGGCTCGTGCTTACCGTCACTCCCACTCTCCTTGCTCCGCCTTCCTTCGGCCTGGATCGACTTGCCAGGCCCGACCTCGTGTTATTTCGCGCCAAAAGCCAAAGTATCGAGGGAGCATAAGCAATGGAAGGACCTAACTCTCATTATTCTACTCAACGCAAAACTAACCCATGAAAAGGACTATGCTTACATTTACTAAGACATAACTGAACCATCGCGAGGCTACGTGTTGTCGTGTGACTAAACTATGAGAGGGAAATTAACCTTTATTGCAAAAACTCAAAACCGCAACAATATATATATATATATATATATATATATATATATATATATATATATATGTATATATATATATATATATATATATATATATATATATATATATATATATATATATACACATACATACAGTATATCAAATTGTTTGGCCATGAATATGTTCTTTTTGGGTTTTTTCTCATTTATACACTTATGGTTTATTTATATATGTTATGGAATTTGATGTCATTTCATCGTTTTTTTTCCAAGTTTGATCTGTATGTGTAAGGGCATTCCCACTACAAGCTTCCTTTTTGGGATTCCGCCTCTTTCAGGTATTTAAACGTCTTCTTTATGCCTGTTTGTTGTTTTCTTGAAGGAAATAAATGTTGTGATTTTATTTAATTTGATATACACATCGTTAAAAAGTAAATATGGACGGATGTTTTCTTTCACAATGTTGTGAGATTCCCAGAAGTCCTTGGACAAAGACCTTCATAATGACATGGGTTTTATGGTCCATGGTCGAGTCGTTGAAGAGAAAATAGTGAGAAATAACAGCAAATACCTGAGTAACCAACACGGTGAAAGCGTTGCTTGAAGGAATGCCACAGAGTTATTTGGGTGGTGTATAGACAACAGACCACTGCCTCGATCGCTGAGGCCTATGCGTACTGTGATCCTCACAAGGCCCGTGATGCCTGTCGGCTCCAACCTTTCAATATCTGATGACGTTTTAACAGTCGCTTTGCCCATTTTACACTGAAGGGAAAACATGTAGGGAGGGCATGGCGATCGTGAATGAGAGAGCTCCGAAGTCGGGAAAACGTCTGGTTTCGCATAGCACCAACATGGCGGCTGTATGAATTTGCATGTTGAAATTGCGTGTGGAGTCAGGCCAGCAGTCCAACCAATGGGTGGAGCAGAATGTTACACACAGTTGTACAGACGAACAAGCGTATTATTATAACGAATTTGTACCTGATGTTACCAACGGACAGATGAACACAGTATAGACTACGGGATTTGTACCTGATATACCTGTATCGTTAGCCGCATGCTTAGACGAGTGGACCAATAAACCAGTGAAACGAACATCTTCCAAACTGCTGGATTAACCAGCGAGACGGAAGTACTGAACACAAGTTGTACTCGGATTTCCGCATGGCATATCCTTGACTTTGAGTCTTCATCTTTGGAAGGTTTTCTTCCGTGCTGGGGTCCTGGCAAACCTCGAAGAAGCCCGAGACGATGCCATATCCAAGGTTATTGCTGGGCTGCAGTCACAATGTCGTGGTAAGGTGGCACGGCTCAACTTCGCTGAACTCAAGGCCAAGCGGTAAGGAGGAACATCCTGCTTGGACTTCTTCTTCACCTCACAACGAGGCTTCCTAATACTAATATGTTTAAAGTACCAGCAATGCTTTAAAGTTGGACAGTGAAGAAAATGAATGTGAAAATGTTTGCTTTTTTTTAAGGAAGTATAATTTAGGACGTAGTGAAATATTTCAACTGCATAGAGTTCTATTGGGCCTCTGAGTTGGATATGACTCTTCAAATTCGATATGACTTCAAAATTACTATTCTCATGCAATTCTTCTAATTATGGACAGAAATAATGCTTCTCAGCATAGGTTAAGCTGGCCTACCTGTTCACAGTGCACTTTAGCACAAAATAGAGCTATCATTTGGCAGCATTACAGCTTTTTGAATTAGTAAAATGGAGAAATGAAAAGCTGTCCGAGACGTAACGTAAATAGGCAGATATAGAGAGTACACTGATCAAACTGAAGACAATGCGGGTTACGGCCTACATGGTTGATGTCTGCATGACGGTACACAGTTTGAAAACATCACGTCTTAAACTTTCCATTCACAGCAGATGATCAGGGAAAGAAAACACAAATCAAATCAAAAAACATCACACGAAAAAAAAAAAAATCAAATCATAAAAAATCACAAATCAAAATCAAAACAAAACCACAGCTGAATCAAAACAAACCTGTTTGTTAGGAGGTGTATGGGCATGCAGCAAGTTGTACTTGCAGTCAAAGTCTCAAATCTGAGCACAACCGCTTCTGCATGTACAGACGCTCGACTCGAAACAAGTGTTGTCCATCTCTATGGTCTTCATGCCTGTACTAACTCCTTGAGGCAGACTGTTGGTAAATACCAAGTTGCTTTTTATTTACCTGCTTATTAAGGTGTTGTTGTGTATATGGACAATAATGATGAGGTGGTGTAGAGTGGGTTCAGTGTGCGCAAAATTCCCATGAGTGTTCCTCACATTACCCATGTCCCTGCAGTGACGCAATGGCTTCCATTCAGCGTAATGTGCGAACCTTCCTCAAGATGCGCTTCTGGCCTTGGTTCAAGCTCTTTGGAAAGGTGCTGCCCCGATTCAGGTTTTTTTCAGCAAAAGTTTGACATTATCACCGTAGTTGGGGTTGGGGTGGGGGAGAGGGGACGGTGTGCGAGCTTGGGCAGGTGCATATATTCTGTGTACAGGGGTCAAGAATTGTACCATCTTTGTGTAAATAAGAAGCAGATGGCACCTAATCTATAAGGTCGAGATGTTGATGCCATGCCAACTTTAATTTTGTTTCCAGGTCAAGCCCCTTTGCATCCGACTCCGTGAAGAGGAGGACCGACATAAGAAAGAAGATTCGATGAAGAAAGCTCTGGAAAATGCTGAGAAAATGGTGGAGACGGTCGAAGAGCAAAAGGCTCTTATTGAGAAGCTTGAGGCTGAGAAAAAATCCCTCGAAGAGAAATTGAGTTTGGTAAATAATGCATCCTGTTTTTGAGGTCTCGAATTTTCTTTTTCTTTTTTAAATAAACATTATTTGTTCCATATATCTTTGAGAATGTCAGGAAGTTGGATCTTCTTCTTTGCACTAGGACTTTATTTGTCGGGGGTTGGAGACCTAACTCTTCTGCTCATCTAACTCTCCATAAAACCTCATCAGGTCCCAATACAATTATTGAAGGACTTTTGTTCTTGTCCTTTGTGTCTTGCATAAGGTTTAGACATCACAGCAAATAAACAAAAGGGAAGGTCTACAAAAGACGTTGTTCTACCTTGGACTATGTAATGATATTCCCTGGGGTGTGCTCAGGAAACGGATGGAAAGTCAGAAGCCCAGGACCTGCTTCACAACTTGAGGCGACAGCTGCGAGATACCGAGAGCAAGCTGACAGACTCCCTGCAGCGGCTTGAGGACGAGGAGAGCACTGTGTCGGACTTGAGTACCAAGAGGAGACAATTGGAGGACGAATGCCATGACCTCCGAATTGGCATCGAAACACACGAGGGTAGCCTGTCCAAGCTAGAAAAAGAAAAGAAGGTATATATATATATATATACATGTACACATGACGATTCCCTGCTTTGCAATCGGAAAACATCGGGAATAGAAAACGCGTGCGGTGATGATTCTCTTTTTCCCTGAATTATGTGTCAAATCAAATCTCTGATTATCTCACCACCATTGTTGGTCCATTCTCTTACATCGGTTTGCATTTTGTCCAATTATTTTAGTAACAGGTAAATTACTTTAACTCATGTGTGTGGAGGTGGCCGAGTAGCGAGCATTATATGGCCTGGTGTCGCACAGGTTGTGGGTTTGGATCGGACCGAAAACAACGGGGTTGAGGAATCTGATTCAAAACGTTCCCAAATGGAGCTGAGCTGGTCTTAGGAGAATCACAATGCTCCATATAAAATTGTCAATGAACAAACAACGGCCTGCTGATTTATTAGCGACAGCATGGAAAAGCTATCCTACCTCCTAGCTCCAGGTCTTTAATACAACTGTTCACCACCATCTCTTATCTCCCCCCATGCAAAACCTTGATCTTTTCTACCCCCGTTAATTCACCCCAGATCCACTTTTCTGAAATACCGACTTCTTTCTTTCCTGGAAGTCCTAGCAGTGTCCATAAGTTTTACACTTAACCCCCCCCCCCCCCCCCCCCTTCCCACAGATCTCCCATTGTCCCTGTCTGCTGTTGTACTTGTGTGTTTCCCTCTCTCTCCAAACCTTGTCTCCCGCCCCCATTATCTTATGTTTTATGTGACAGTTTATCTCTTTGTGATTAAGTTAGCTCTTACACGAGCCTCGATCTTCTATTCAAAATAAAAATCTACCGGTTTCACCGAGGGTACGATAGGTTTGCTCTCTGTCTGTCTGTCCAATCATCCATCGTACCTGTGGTTTTTTTTACACTTTCTGTCCTTACCCTTTCACATGTTCAACTGAAACTTGGTACAGGACCTTATTATGACGAGTTACAGAACAGGTTCGAGTATCAGTGTATTTCGTCAATTTTTCACAGAGTTATGCCCTTTTTGGACTTCACACCTGTATCACACCTGTAGGCGACATGTGTGGCAAAGCAATTCTCCCTCTTGTTTTACACGGCTCCTTTCATATACCATCTCGAGGCACTGCATGACGTCATCGCCGGCCACCGAATGGTGCCCCGTGAGGACGCGCGCTGAAAGGCAATACTCAGTTTTCACTCCGGTTGTTTTCTTGTTTGTTTTCTTTCTTGTTTGTTTGTTTGTCCGGGCGATATGTCAGCAATCATTTGAGCTGAGAAACTGAAATTTCGGCATAATAGTGAGCACGTGCTTTGGCAAAAAAAAAAAATTGTTTTTTGATTAATCAATTAATTAATTCATTCATTAGTTATTATCGATTTATTTATCACTTGTTTATTTTCTTTCTCATCTGGGTAATATCTCAGGCACCTTTTGAGCTAGGAAGCTGATATTCAGACACGACAATGACCAGTAGCTGGGCGGCTTAGCTAAAAAATTCGGATCGATTGTGCCTTTTCCCTTAAAAGCATGAAACTTGGCACATGGCTAGAATACCCGAAAAGAAAGATTTTTAGTCCAGGGGGCATCCCCAATTTCACCCCATATGGCGGCCATCTTGAAATCCAAGATGGCCGTCATACAAGACCTATTTTGATGAATATCTCCATAATTAGAACAGATATCAAAATGGTTGAAGTGCCTACATTTTTAGGGTCTAGGAATCCAATGGCAACATAAAATCCAATGGCAACATATTGGAACACCCACAGTTCCAATACTGGAGTCTCACGATGGCATTGGAGAACAGCATCCTGACCTTTGTGCGCTCATTAAGGGAGGCTGACTTTGAAATGTACTTAGATGCTTTATGGGAGCTTCTTCCGTGGTTCTTTGCTCTTGACCATACGCACTATGCAAGATGGGTCACAGTCCATTTGCGTGATATGATGGACTTGCACAAGACACACCCTAAAGTTCTGGATAATTTCCGAACTGGCATGTTCACGGTACAAAAGACCCAACGCAAATTTTCTTCAATTGCTACAGATCATGCACATGAACAGAACAATGCACGTATCAAGGGAGATGGAGGAGCTGTGGGTCTGCTGGACAATGCCCATGCTCTGCAAAGATGGATGGTTGCAGGTCCAGAGGTCTCATGGGGGATTGATGAGTTTGAGACTGCACAGGAGCAACATGAAAGCAAAGCGCCATCACTGCATCATGATCAGAATAAAAGCACCCAGATGACCTTTGACAAACATGTCAGATCACTTGTATCAGTTATTGAGGAGCTAGGTAATCCATTTCTTGAAGAAACCGCTGACCTTTTGGTCCTTGACACAAAGGATATAGCAAGTGCATCAGTCGTACAAAGTGTGAAAGACGTGCAGAAAGTGGGAAAGGAGGCTCTGGAGTCATTTGTGCAAGAGAGGCTGATTGAACGCTCAAAGCCTTTGAATGATGTCGTCCCGCGCAAAAAGTTACCTCTGTTTGGCAGCTCATCAGTAACAGACCAGCTGACAGATAAACACAAGGTAGCCTCATTGAAGAGTGATGTTCAACTGTTTTCTCGCCTCTATATTGCCTGTCAAACCCGCGTGGGAAACCTGGATGAATTTTTCCGTCATGAAAATCAATCTTTCCCTCCATCTCTGTCCAAGGATGGGAAGCTTCGACCTGGTACAAAGAGCGACCTTTTGGACTGCTTAGAGGAACTTTCACCATCAAGCACACAGATGCCAGAGGTGACATGTGTCATACTTGACGGGGCAGTAATTGTTCAAAAGCTAAAGCCCGATGTTGGCACAGTCAAAACATTTGGTGAATATGCCGAAAAGGTCTTCATCCCATTTGTTTTCTCACAGTACAAATCTGCAACCCGACTTGATCTGGTGTGGGACCGTTACCTACCCGACAGCCTTAAGAGCATGACCCGTGAAAAGCGTGGCAAGGGGGTTCGCCGACGAGTAGATACCTCAGTTGCAATTCCTGGACAGTGGCAGAACTTTCTTCGAGTTGATGAAAACAAGCGTGAACTCTTCAGCTTCCTTTCCAATGAAACAATTAAATCATTTGAAGAACCAGCGCAAGGAGCTAGTTGTCACACTTGATACAGAGGTTCTTACTGCTCCACCACGCATTGATCTAGAATCACTCTCCCCGTGCACTCAGGAAGAGGCAGATGGTCGGATGTTCCTACATGCTGCTGATGCAACACAGAGAGGGCATAGTAAGGTCCTCATACAAACTGTGGACACAGATGTTGTCGTGCTTGCAGTTACAGCATCCCAGAAGCTTTCAGTGATGATATGGTTACAATTTGGGACAGGCAAGAACATGCGATTTATCTCTGCACATGATATAGCCACAGCTCTTGGCCCTGAGAAATCTAAAGCCCTCCCCATGTTTCATGCACTAACAGGGTGTGACACTTCTTCAGCGTTTAATGGGCGTGGAAAGGTAACTGCATGGAATGTGTGGGAATCATTCCCTGAGCTCACAGAGGTACTAGCAGAAATTTGCCACCAGAGCACAGAGATAACTGAAACCTGCATGAACGTCATTGAGAGATTTGTTATTCTGTTGTATGATCGCACAAGTACTGCTACTGACATTAACATTGTACGAAAGAAACTGTTTGCAAAGAAGGGCAGACATGTGGAATCAATTCCACCAACACATGATGCCCCTGTGCAGCACGTAAAGCGGGCAGTACACCAAGGCGCACTATGCTGGGGACAAGCATTGCATGCTAAGCCTGATCTACCAAGCCCCACTGAATGGGGTTGGCAAAAAACGTCTGCTGGCCAGTTCAAACCAATATGGACAACACTTCCAGAGGCTGCAAAGATCTGCAATGAACTTGTTAAGTGTGGGTGCAAAAAAGGATGTACTGGTCGTTGCCGGTGTAAGAAAGCTGCACTTCCCTGTACTTCTCTCTGCGCATGTGATGGAGAATGCAGCAAAGACTAGAAAACCACAAGATGGCACAGTTACAGTCTGCGATGTCATAGACACTTTTAATCACTGAAGAATGCCAACCTGTTAAGAGTATTTATATGCATTCCCAGTATGCATGATACTATGCAAAATTAATATTTTCATATGACTGCTTAATATTTTATGTTACCATTGGATTCCTAGACCCTAAAAATGTAGGTGTAGGCACTGCAACCATTTAGATAGCTGTTCTAATTATGGAGATATTCATCAAAACAGGTCTGTTATGGCGGCCATCTTGGATTTCAAGATGGCTGCCATATACTATTGAATATTTTATGTTGCCATTGGATTCCTAGACCCTAAAAATGTAGGTATAGGCACTTCAACCATTTTGATATCTGTTCTAATTATGGAGATATTCATCAAAACAGGTCTTGTATGATGGCCATCCTGAATTTCAAGATGGCCGCCATATGGGGTGAAATTGGAGATGCCCCCTGGACTAAAAATCTTTATTTTGGGGTATTCTAGCCATGTGCCAAGTTTCATGCTTTTAAGGGAAAAGGCACAATTCATCAGTTAAGCAGCCCCTACAGGTGAGATTTGGCTGTGAAGGATATTTTTGATTTATTGATTAATCAATTAATCGATTATTTATTTATTGATTAATCAATGAATCAATTAATTATTTGTTTTTTGATTAATTAACTATTTCATTAATTTTCAAAAAGTTACAGCTTCGGATGAAACACTGGTGGTTGAGGTATGCTGTTCTCCAATTGATTAAGAAATTAGTTTAAGATTATTATTGATTTATTTATTTAATTATGCAATTAATCAATCAATTATTGTACATCTCTCCCTCCTAATACCGTGTCTATGTGCTGAAGGATGTGTTATTTATTTACTTGGCATGGCGCCGGTGTACTTTGAATGTATCTGTGCTTGTTTGTTTTTCTTTTTCTCTTCTTTCAAGTCCATGGAAGCAAAGATCCAATGCCAGATTGAGGAGTTGAGCCAAAGAGAAAACACTACCATGAAACTTCAAAAGGAAAAGAAAAGTCTTGAAGAAGCTCATGAAGTGAGAGAATATTCCATCCCCCTCGTCGCACACACTACGTACATGCCTTGTTATAGTCTCATTGTTGTGTACAATGTCTCCGTTTTTTCATTTGACGTCTCATTTATCCAGATTGTTATGGACGATCTGCAAATTGAACAAGACAAAGCCAATGGTTTACATCGTAACAACAACAAGCTACAAACCAAGATCAGTGAGGTACATGATTTGTTCCTTCTTCTTCGTCATGTGTTGTCAGGGCTGCTTTGTCTACGTCACGTCACATCTCCTGAATGTTGTTCTTCTCCAGGTGGAAGATTTTCTTGATCAAGAGAAAAAAGTGCGGATGGAGGTGGAGAAAGCCAAACGGAAGTTGGAGTCTGACCTCAAGACGACACTTGAAAGCCTTGCTGAAGCGGAGCATCTGAAGACAGAAGGAAATGAGATTATCAAAAAGTGAGATTTGATCTTTCTTTTTTTTACTGTTTTAAAGATTTCTGAATGAGATGATTTTTTACAGATTTCTGAATGAGATGATTTTTTTACACATTTATGAATGAGATGATTTTTTTACATATTTCTGATTGAGATGATTTTTTACAGATTTCTGAATGAGAGATGATTTTTTACAAATTTCTGAATGAGATGATTTTTTTTACAGATTTCTGTATGAGATGATTTTTTTTACATATTTCTGATTGAGATGATTTTTTTACAGATTTCTAAATGAGAGATGATTTTTTACAAATTTATGAATGAGATGATTTTTTTACAGATTTATGAATGAGATGATTTTTTTACAGATTTCTGAATGAAATGATTTTTTACAGATTTCTGAAAGATTATTTTTTACAGATTTCTGAATGATTATTTGTTTTACAGATTTCTGAATAAGCTGATTTTTTTTACAGATTTCTGAATGATTTCTTTACAGATTTCCGAATGATGATTTCTTTACAGATTTCTGAATGAGATGATTTTTTTTACAGATTTCTGAATCAGATGATTTTTTTCCAGATTTCTGAATGAGATGTGTTTTTACAGATTTCTCAAAGAGATGAGTGAATTTTGGGACCATACAATGTCAACATTAAAATTCTTCGCAAAATGTTTACTGTAGCATGTCAACAGGTGTTCCAGACAGGTAAAAAATCAGACTATTTTGTATGATGGAGATTATGTCTTACTATGGCAGGAAAGAGTACGAGATCAATGCACTGACGATGCGCTTTGATCAGGAGCAAAGTCTTGTGATGAATCTGCAACGGAAAATCAAAGAGCTGCAGGTATGAAAAATTCTGCATAACTGTTGAAATGAAACAAAAGTCGAACTTTTTAAACCAAGACGGTGGTCAGGGGTTTTCGACGGTCCACACGGTCTCCACGTTTTTCAAAGTTAAGTCTGTTCACAATTGTATTTTGTCGAAACTGTATTTATCTTTCGGTGTGTGAAGTTATAGTGTGCACCTTGGAAGTTTCTCGGTGTTTATCTTTCATATATTAATCGTTTGTTTGCCGCGTCGCGAGCAAGGCCTTGCAGCCTCAGGCTTCCCCCGTCGAAGGTTGTTCCTTCCTTTGCTGTTTTGCTAGCTTTTTTGATTTCCCCTTCTCCACCAAGCTTCACCAAACATCTACTATTTGTCTAACGTTGTAACCCCCACCCCCCCCCCAACCCCCCCAAAAACAAACAAAAAAACAAACAAAAAAAAAACTGTTATTTCCCTTTCTCCTCGTGTGCTTTTGCCTCTGCCTACATGCGCTGTCTCGCCCCGCCCCCATTTTCCCCTTGCCTTCCATCTTTTGCCCTGTTCAAGTGACTCGTGGTCATCGCTCTAGGCTTCCTCTCCCCATTGGTATTTTTGTGAATATAAGATTGTTATTCACAGTTCTGTTTAAATATGTTTCAACTATCCCCTTCAGTGTTTTATTCAGTGGTTTATTACAACACGCTGTTTTTCTTCTTATTTAAAAGGCTCCTTTCAATTTCCTCTTCAACTCATTCCATTTCAAAAAAATATTCAATCTCTTATGATTCCAAATCACTCCATGCTCGAAATTCTCATTCATTCCATCCCTCCTCCATCGTTCTTAAACGAATCGCTAACTTGAAAATCACAACAAACCCAATTTGTTTTATATGTTCATCTTTCATTAATCATCCACTTTCTAAACTCCCCCCTTGCCCCTCCCCTTCAAATCTCCCCCCCAACCATCCCTCCCAAATTCTCCCTCCTCCCACCTCCTTCTCAAAGCTGCCTCCTCCCCACTTCCTCTCCCTCCTATGTCATACCCCCACCTCCCCCAACCTTCTACTTTCCTCTGCCCCCCCCTCAAACAAACTCTCACTGTGCCTCATTCCATCACCATCAAACCTTTCGTCCTCCTCATCCTTCCCTTTCTTGTAACTCCTCTGTAATCTCTGACACACTATCAACTGCTCTTCCTACATCCCCCTCTCACCCTTCATCTGACCCTACCCTTCCCCTCCCCTGTCCTGCACCCGATGCTCCCCCTCTCTCCTCACTAACTGTATGGACCTCAAACATCCGGGGCCTTCGCTCAAACCTGATTGATCTCTCCATTCAGGTTGCTTCTGAAAATCCAGACTTGATCTGCTTAACAGAAACTTTCCTCCTTCAAGATGTCTCTGATTCCTTAATATCTCTTCCTGGTTACTCCCTCCTCCGGTACGATAGACCTGATCCTCGTCCTGGTGGTGGGGTGGCTATCTTTATCAAAAACTCTCTTCCTCACTCTCCCTGCACTGCCCTCTCTCCACCCCACCCACAGGAGTACCTCTGGCTACGGCTTCCTCTCTGCTCCCACCTTTTGTTCATATGTGTTCTGTACCGTCCTCCAAACAGTGATGACTCCATTTACATTTCTCTGTCGGACAACATGGACCAACTTCTATCAACTCATCCAAACTCTCTCTTCCTCATATGTGGCGACTTCAACTGTCATCATGCCAGCTGGCTGGGTGTGGGTTCATCTCTCACCAGCCATGGCACCTCAGCAAAGGACTTCTGCGACTCATTGGGACTGACACAATCTGTCAATTTCCCGACCCGGATCTCAGTCAATGGAGTATCTTCTCTTCTGGAGTTGGTTATGACTAACTTCCCTGCAAATGTCTGCTGCTCTTCTTCTGCTCCAATCGGTTCTTCTGATCATGTGCTTGTTAAAGTGGACATCTCACTGGCCATTCTCAGAGAGCCTCCTCAGCGCAGACGAGTCTGGCATTTCACTCAGGCCGACTGGCACGGTCTGCAAGCAGCCATCAATCAACTGGACTGGTCTCCCATCTCTAATGCCTCTGACATCAATTTTTCCTGGGACTTCTTCCAAAGCAAACTGCTCTCTCTCATGCACAGATTTATCCCATCTCGTCTTCAGTTGTCTTACCCTTCCTCCCGTCCATGGTACACTGAATCTTGTGGTGAGGCAGTTGCCCTGAAACAACTTGCCTTTGCGTCTTGGAAGGCAAATCCAACTGAAGGCAATGTCAGTTCCTTCCACCAAGCTCGAAACAAGTGTGTTTCTACCCTCAGGAGTGCCAGGAAGCACTATCTCTCCACACTCAAGATTGAACTCTCAAACCTGTCTCCTTCCTCCAAATCCTGGTGGCATCTGGTCAAATCCGTTCCTGGTGCTTGTTCCCCCTCCATCCCCTCCCTTACCTCAAATGGCTACACAGTTGACACCGCACGTGACAAAGCCGAATGCCTCAACTCTGTGTTTGCCTCAAAATCTTGTGTCCCAAACCCATCTCTCTCTGTTCCCACCTTTCCCAGTCGAACCCAACTGCTCCTGGACTCTGTGTCCTTCTCTCCTGACAAGGTGGAGAAGTTTTTATCAAACCTCGACTCTGATTCTGCAACTGGACCAGATGGCATCAGCCCTTGGGTTCTAAAATCCTGCTCTGCCGCTCTATCTCACCCTCTCTCTGTTCTTTTCACCCTCTCTTTTGCTCAAGGTCATCTGCCAGCATCTTGGAAATCAGCAAACATTACCGCTTTGCACAAAAAGGTGCAAAAACAGATCCTTGCAACTACAGACCAATCAGCCTGCTCCCAATTATCAGCAAAGTCATGGAATCCATCATTGCTTCAGATATCAAATCCTTCCTCTTCTCCAATGGCTTGATCTCTGATCATCAATTTGGATTCAGACCAGGTCATTCTACTCTGGACATGTTGCTTCTGCTGTCTCAACAATGGATGGAGGTCCTCAATGCCAAACAGGAAATCAGAGCTGTCTCACTTGACATATCACGTGCCTTCGATACGGTCTGGCACCCAGCTCTGCTCACCAAACTCACCTCCTATGGTATTCAGGGAAATCTCCACTCATGGCTTGCGGATTTCCTCTCTGGTCATAGGCAACGTGTGGCCCTGAATGGATTTCTCTCATCTTCCCTGCCTGTTCTGGCTGGAGTTCCCCAAGGCAGTGTTCTGGGCCCTGTGCTATTTCTGGTCTTCATCAATGACCTCTCCGACTCTCTGGAAAATCCTCTCTATCTCTTTGCTGATGACTCCACTATCTGCCGCTCCAATCCTCATCCCTCAGATCGGCAGTCTGCAGCCTCCTCACTCTCTGCAGACCTGGACAAAATCACAGAATGGTCAAACAAGTGGAACATGTCTTTCAATCCTGACAAATGTCACACTCTTACAATGTCTCTCCGAAAGGACCGACTGGACAACCCTCCCATCTAATTTCTCAACAAGCCTCTCCAAGATGTTCTGTCGCTCAAGCTTTTGGGTCTCACTATCTGCCATGATCTTTCTTGGGAAAACCACATTTCCAAGCTGGCCTCCAAAGCCAGTCGCCGACTGGGCATCCTCCGTTGTGCGAAATCCTTCCTTGGCACACCTGAGCTCCTCACCACATACAAGGCTTTCATCCGCAGCTCTATGGAATACTGTTCCCCCCTCTGGGCTGGTGCTCCTGCCTCACACCTTGCTCGGCTTCACGCTGTTGAGGCCAAAGCTTTCAGAATCATTGGAATCTCCTGCGATGTAGTCAACTCCGAGGGCCTTTCACTCACTCACCGCAGGCAGGTTGGTGGTCTTTCTGTCTTCTACCGACTCCTCTCCGGCCTTGCTCCCCCAGCTCTCTCTGTGCTCTGTCCCCCCAATATTCCTTCAGGTCGCACAAGATCTGACTGCAACCCTCTTATGGTTAAACTGCCAAATTCTAGGCTCTCTGCTCACCTTCACTCTTTCATTCCCCTTTTCTCCCGCCTCTGGAACAAACTCCCCCACTCTCTTCAATCCCACTCCTCCCTCCAGGTCTTTAAAACAGCTGTTCACCACCATCTCTTATCTTCCCCCATCGAAAACCTTGATCTTTTCTACCCCCGGTAATTCACCCCAGAGTCCTTGCAGTGTTCATATGTTTTATTCCTCTCCCACCTCCCCCCAAGTCCTCCCGATGTCCCTGCTCTCAAATGTTGTGTTTGTGTCCTTCCCCCTCTCTCCCCATCTTGTCTGCCACTCCCCTTGTTTTTTGTGTTTTGTGTGTCGGTTTGTCTTTTTGTGTGATTAATGTTAGCTCTTTCACGAGCCTCGATCTTGTATACAAAAAAAAAAAAAAAAAAAAGACTTGCGAGATCTGATTGTTGTCAAATTTGTTTGTCTCCTTGTGTTTAAAATAAATAAATCGACCCTGAAGCAGCAAACAGACCTGCATGTAACTTCTGTTGAGGCAGCCTCATTTGATCAGAGATTGGCTATGAAGCGCACGTGACGTCACCTAGGCGTTTCCACGAATCGTTGACGAGACATGGTGCCTACACGTGATATTACTTTGAAATTCACTGAAATTGCATTTGCTGATCATTGGTTGCTTCTGAAGGAAATGGCGATTGTGTGGCTCACCTAAGAACTTGGAAAATACCCATGCGGTTGACTTGGCACGGCTAACTTTTGCACGTATCAGGTTGCTTACCTAGCAATGGATATAATTCCATTGACCTCAAAGAGTGGTGCACCATTTGTCTAACAAAAATGAAATAAAGAAAATAATTGCTTCTAAATAGCCAGCGGCACTGCTTCTCAACAAAAAGAAAATGCAGACAACATTATGCATGAACCTGGAAACTCAGGAAAAAATTGCTGGAGGAAAGCAGTTAGCGCACCGGTAAGAACATTCATCATATAAAAAGAACATTCTTCACCATTATGTTCCCAGAACAGCTCGGTTATGTCGAAGCATTTCCAGTGGGTGAGAACCGCCTTTTGGATAGATGGTCACTCTGTCACATGGTGCTGTGGCTTGGGGCACAAATTTGAATTTGGCCAGGGTACCGGCACACAATGAGATATCACCTGCCACAAAACCTTCAAGGCCACTCGAGGTGGGGCCTACCCAAAGGAAAGTATCGATATTAGACAGAAAGGAGGAATCTAAAATTGAAGTAGGTTGGGATATCAGGGAAAGTAGGATGCAGGTAAACTGCTCCAGAGTGATGCCGCGTGGGGGGAAAAAGACAAGAATACCTCATGGTCTTACTCCTTGGGACAGATACAGTGTATGGATGGGAAGAAACTGCCAAACGTGTAGAGCGACTGAAAGTATGCTCAGGTGGAACAACCTGTGATAGACCCTCAGAGGCCAGAGCACATTCCGTGGTAATATATGTAGAAAAGGCTCAAGGACGCAACAGATCGGCGGACTGAGAGAGGTTCCAGGTATGTTGCCAACTCCTGTCTCACCAGAATGGCAGCACGTCGCTGGATTCTGTCAATAAGAGATAGGTGACAGGCCGGAGCACCAGCCAAAATATGGCAATGATACTCCATGACCGGATGTATAAAGTGGCCTTGTATAGGTAGAGCATATAGCATCTGAGAAAGGTATCGCTGATAGGTGACAGGTCGGAGCACCAGGCCAATATGGCAATGATACTCCATGACATGATGTACATAATGGACTTGTGTAGATGGAGCATAGCAGCTTGACAAAGGTGTCGCCGAGCACAAAATAAGCAGCCAAGGTGCTGGGAGGCTCTTTTAGCGATACCAGAGATGTACTTTTCCCAGCTGAGGTTTGAGCTGATGTCCAATCCGAGCAGATGGATAACAGGGAGTCCCTGCAAAGGTGAAGAATCCATATCGACAGGGTCGGAAAACAAGGTGATCTTGAACGAGACACAGATACTCCATGATATTTTTTTAGTCTTTAGGTTGTGGTCTTATTTTAGTTGAAATTACCAAACAAGTCTTTTTCCCAGTTGATCACACTCTCAAGATCCTGATTGAGAGTGGTGCTGGCATGGTCATGGGTAGGACGAGACAAGGTTACTGGGTAGGTAGTACACAGTGTTGAGTCTTCTGCGTAAATGATTAACTGTGAAAGAATCCAATCCGACAGATCATTGATGTTAGATCAGATCAGAGTTGTCCCTCTCCAAGGCAGATTGCCGCTCAAGGCTTATAAGTACCAGGTTCCCGGGTTTTACATCAGAGTTGTCCCTCTCCAAGGCAGATTGCCGATCAAGGCTTATAAGTACCAGCTTCCCGGGTTTAAGTACCAGCTTCCCGGGTTTAAGTACCAGCTTCCCGGGTTTTATATCAGAGTTGTCCCTCTCCAAAGCAGATTGCTGATCAAGGCTTATAAGTACCAGCTTCCCGGGTTTAAGTACCAGCTTCCCGGGTTTAAGTACCAGCTTCCCGGGTTTTACATCAGAGTTGTCCCTCTCCAAGGCAGATTGCCGCTCAAGGCTTATAAGTACCAGGTTCCCGGGTTTTACATCAGAGTTGTCCCTCTCCAAGGCAGATTGCCGATCAAGGCTTATAAGTACCAGCTTCCCGGGTTTAAGTACCAGCTTCCCGGGTTTAAGTACCAGCTTCCCGGGTTTTATATCAGAGTTGTCCCTCTCCAAAGCAGATTGCTGATCAAGGCTTATAAGTACCAGCTTCCCGGGGTTACATCAGAATTGTCCCTCTCCAAGACAGATTGCCGATCAAGGCTTATAAGTACCAGCTTCCCGGGTTTAAGTACCAGCTTCCCGGGTTTAAGTACCAGCTTCCCGGGTTTAAGTACCAGCTTCCCGGGTTTTATATCAGAGTTGTCCCTCTCCAAAGCAGATTGCCGATCAAGGCTTATAAGTACCAGCTTCCCGGGTTTAAGTACCAGCTTCCCGGGTTTTATATCAGAGTTGTCCCTCTCCAAAGCAGATTGCCGATCAAGGCTTATAAGTACCAGCCTCCTGGGTTTTACATCAGAGTTGTCCCTCTCCAAAGCAGATTGCCGATCAAGGCCTATGAGTACCAGCTACCTGGGTTTTACATGAGCTTCACCTGATGAGTTTCTGATGGCTGATGAGCTTCACCCGTTTTAAGGCCTACTCTTTTTGGAGGGTGCCGTGGAATGTTTAACGTCCACGAGGGAATTATTGGTGGACAGAACGCCGGGCATAACGCTCCATCTGTAGGATGGCACACTCAGAGATGGAATGCCCTGCCTGAAAAGCACCATGGTGACGGGTTGTAGTCGGGTTGGGTACACTTGTGCATCTCTTGCATAGTTCAAACAAAACAGTTGATACGAGAGAGTTTATCTGTAACCAGTTTTGGGGAAAATGACCAGAAAGTTTTCTTGCAACTGCAAACACTATTTGCAAGATTACGCTCAAACACTTCCTGTTCACCAAGGGATTCCTCTGAAGGTTAGTAACTTACCGTTTTAAAAATTTTTTTAAGCATGTCGTTGATTAATAAATTATTGGGCCAGGTGAAATCGACATTTTCATCCCACTATTGCGATGTAAAGATAGAGGAAGTCATTTGATGATGTTGAGATCCAGGAATTCTTGTTTTTTGAGAATGTTCATTCATGTTATTACGTGATCATAATCATTACTCCTGTACGCTCATACAGACTCACCAGGATGACATGGAAGAAGAACTGGAGACAGAGCGAGCAAGTCGGTCCAGGGTCTGTATCAAACAACTTGCAATTTTGCACAAACCTATTAAAAATCCCCATTGAATATTCGAGCTGTTTTAATATTGAAAATGACGTTTTCTGAAGAATAAGAAAATTATGTGAACAGCTCTATTAAATAGCAGGACACAGCGGAGGAAATGATGCGTGATGATAGATGACCAGGATGAGATGTTAGAACCTCTTTTTTTTAATCAGGCCTTGCTTTTTTAATATGGCAAGACTTGTATCAAGGTTAGTTGAATTACGGTGAGTGAATTCTCTCAACTTGAGTCGTTCATGACATTTTTCATGCATCTGCAGGCCGAGAAACAACGGCTAGACTTGGCCCGAGAACTTGAGGACGTGTCCCAGAGGCTAGAAGAGGCCGGTGGAGTTACAGCGGCTCAGGTGCTTCAAGAAACTGACCAATGATCTGATGCTTTGTTTTACATCTTCAACTCTTCTGGTTGTCCTGGTGCCGCCCAGTAATGGACATTTGTCTGACGTTCAGGTGGAGCAGAATAAAAAACGCGAGACCGAGGTTTTGAGACTGCGCCGGGAATTGGAGGAAGCCACGATGCAAGCGGAAGCAGCGAGCGCGGCGATGCGTAAACGTGCCAACGAGTCGGTCGGACAGATGACGGAGCAGGTCGATTCGCTCACACGCATCAAGCAGAAGCTGGAGAAAGACAAGCAGACCATGAAATCAGAAATAGAAGATCTAACCAACAGCTATGAAAGTGCACAAAAAAGCAAGGTAGGTGCGCGTGTTGTGCTTGGTGAGCCCGCATCCCTCAAATATGCATTCCTGTAATAGCGATGACGCTGAACATTATGAACAGGATTGGTAAATGGTAGAAAATCACATGCAAATAGAGGCCTACAAATAGAAAAAGTAAAGAGGGTAAAATAAGAAGAAGAGAACAAATTATTGTGTGAAAAGAGGAGAAAGAAAACCAGTGACAACGGCTTCAGATATGCGTGGTGAATAGAGATGTTGGTGCAAACGTTGAGGTGTTTGGTAACGACGGCCTGCTGAGATGCAAGTCAGCTAGAAATATTGGGTGCCTAGTTTAACAGAAATGGATTTCCAAATTCACAGAAAACTAAAATGCTGGCATGAAGATGGCGCCGAGGAATACACCGTGCAGATGTACCACTTAATTCCAGGGGTAAACACCAAAGATGGTCCCACATGATCTGGGTGTTAACATCTGCACAAATGTTGGGAAATAAAAGCACCAAGTCACCTGAGCCAAGGTCTTCATGTCTTCTGAAACCGGCTCGAACGCGGGTTGTAGAAGCACGAGCGGTTGGTACTTAAGAAGACAGGCCGCAATGTTGTGCGGCAGAAGGTGACCCGAAACTGCAAAAAATGCCATTGTTTTGTTGCTGGAGAGTAGAGACGGGTAGAAAAACATGTGCCAAAGTCGTCGCTGCAAATGGAAAGAGATGTTCCCTCCGAGGTCTAAACGAGAGAATGGTCGACCCGAACGACCACCACCTCCATCATGTCAAAGTGGGAAAAAATGCTCCAGTGCAGGGACGTCAACATCTTCTTCACAAATGTTGGAATGTTTCACCCTTTATCCACATGCATCAACATCTTCTTCACAGATGTTGGAATGTTTCACCCTTTTTCCACATGCATGATGTCGTTTCTGTGCACTGTACAATTAAGCCTCTTGTTCCAGGAATCTTCTGCCTACATTACATTAGTCTGCAAAATGAATCGGTTTGTGCGGATGGCGTCACAGTGTTCCGCATTTATATTTGGACCATGTACTCGTTTTCACACTGTCATGGTATGCCCTCTGATCCTCACAGCCCTCTGACTGCGTGCGATGTTGTGGTTTCCTTGCTCCAATAGCCCTCTGACAGCGTGCGATGTTGTGGTTGCTTTACTCCGACAGCCCTTTGACCATGCGATGTTGTGGTTACCTTGCTCCGATAGCCCTCTGACCATGCGATGTCGTGGTTGCCTTGCTCCGATAACCCTCTGACTGCGTGCGATGTTGTGGTTGCCTTGCTCTGATAGCCCTCTGACTGCGTGCGATGCTGTGGTTGCCTTGCTCCGATAGCCCTCTGACTGCGTGCGATGTTGTGGTTGCTTTACTCCGACAGCCCTTTGACCATGCGATGTTGTGGTTACCTTGCTCCGATAGCCCTCTGACCATGCGATGTCGTGGTTGCCTTGCTCCGATAGCCCTCTGACTGCGTGCAATGTTGTGGTTGCCTTGCTCCCATAGCCCTCTGACTGCGTGCGATGTTGTGGTTGCCTTGCTCTGATAGCCCTCTGACTGCGTGCGATGCTGTGGTTGCCTTGTTCCGATAGCCCTTTGACAGTGCGATGTTGTGGTTGCCTTGCTCCGATAGCCCTTTTACTGCTTGCGATGTTGTGGTTGCCTTGCTCCGATAGCCCTCTGACTGCATGCGATGCTGTGGCTGCCTTGCTCAGATAGCCCTCTGAATGCGTGCGATGTTGTGGTTGCCTTTCTCTGATAGCCGTCTGACTGCGTGCGATGCTGTGGTTGCCTTGTTCCGATAGCCCTTTGACAGTGCGATGTTTTGGTTGCCTTGCTCCGATAGCCCTTTTACTGCTTGCGATGTTGTGGTTGCCTTGTTCCGATAGCCCTTGACAGTGCGATGTTGTGGTTGCCTTCCTCCGATAGCCCTTTTACTGCTTGCGATGTTGTGGTCGCCTTGCTCCGATAGCCCTCTGACTGTCTGCAATGTTGTGGTTGCCTTGCTCAGATAGCCCTCTGACTGTGTGCGATGTTGTGGTTGCCTTGCTGCCATAGCCCTCTGACTGCGTGCGATGTCGCACACAATGTTGTGGTTGCTCCGATGTTGTGGTTGCCTTGCTCTCATAGCCCTCTGACTGCGTGCGATGTTGTGGTTGCCTTGCTCTGATAGCCCTCTGACTGCATGTGATGTTGTGGTTGCCTTTCTCCGATAGCCCTCTGCCTGCGTGCGAAGTTGTGCTTGCCTTACTCCGATAGCCCTCTGACTGTGTGCGATGTTGTGGTTTCCTTGCTCCGACAGCCCTCTGACTGCGTACGATGTTGTGCTTGCCTTGTTCCAATAGCCCTCTGACTGCGTGCGATGTTGTGGTTTCCTTGCTCTGATAGCCCTCTGACTGCGTGCGATGTTGTGGTTGCCTTGCTCCGATAGCCCTCTGACTGCGTGCGATGTTGTGGTTGCTTTACTCCGACAGCCCTTTGACCATGCGATGTTGTGGTTGCCTTGCTCCGATAGCCCTCTGACTGCGTGCGATGTTGTGGTTGCCTTGCTCCCATAGCCCTTTGACCGTATGATGTTGTGGTTGCCTTGCTCTGATAGCCCTCTGACTGCGTGCGATGTTGTGGTTGCCTTGCTCCGATAGCCCTCTGACTGCGTGCGATGTTGTGGTTGCTTTACTCCGACAGCCCTTTGACCATGCGATGTTGTGGTTGCCTTGCTCCGATAGCCCTCTGACTGCGTGCGATGTTGTGGTTGCCTTGCTCCCATAGCCCTTTGACCGTATGATGTTGTGGTTGCCTTGCTCTGATAGCCCCCTGACTGCGTGCGATGTTGTGGTTGCCATTCTCCGATAGCCCATTGACTGTGTGCGATGTTGTGGTTGCCTTGCTCCGATAGCCCTTTTACTGTGTGCGATGATGTGGTTGCCTTGCTCCGATAGCCCTCTGACTGTGTGCGATGTTGTGGTTGCCTTGCTCAGATAGCCCTTTGACTGTGTGCGATGTTGTCGTTTCCTTGCTCCGATAGCCCACTGACTGCGTGCGATGTTGAGGATGCCTTGCTCCGATAGCCCTTTGACTGTGTGCGATGTTGTGGTTGCCTTGCTCAGATAGCCCTTTGACTGTGTGCGATATTGTCGTTTCCTTGCTCCGATAGCCCTCTGACTGTGTGCGATGTTGTGGTTGCCTTGCTCAGATAGCCCTTTGACTGCATGGGATGTTGTGGTTTCCTTGCTCCGATAGCCCTCTGACTGTGTGCGATGTTGTGCTTGCCTTGCTCAGATAGCCCTTTGACTGCATGGGATGTTGTGGTTTCCTTGCTCCGATAGCCCTCTGACTGTGTGCGATGTTGAGGTTGCCTTGCTCCGATAGCCCTCTGAATACGTGCGATGTCGTGGTTGGCTTGCTCCAATAGCCCTCTGACCGCATGTGATGTCGTCGTTGCCTTGCTCCAATAGCCCTCTGACTGTGTGCGATGTTGTGCTTGCATTGCTCCAATAGCCCTCTGGCTGCGTGCGATGTTGTGCTTACCTTGCTCCGATAGCCCTCTGACTGCGTGCGATGTGGTGCTTGCCTTACTCCGATATCCCTCTGACTGCGTGCGATGTTGTGCTTGCCTTGCTCCGATAGCCCTCGGACTGCGTGCGATGTTGTGCTTGCCTTACTCTGATAGCCCTCTGACTGCGTGCGATGTTGTGCTTGCCTTACTCTGATAGCCCTCTGACTGCGTGCGATGTCGTGCTTGCCTTACTCTGATAGCCCTCTGACTGCGTGCGATGTCGTGCTTGCCTTACTCTGATAGCCCTCTGACTGCGTGCGATGTTGTGCTTGCCTTACTCTGATAGCCCTCTGACTGCGTGCGATGTCGTGCTTGCCTTACTCTGATAGCCCTCTGACTGCGTGCGATGTCGTGCTTGCCTTACTCTGATAGCCCTCGGACTGCGTGCGATGTTGTGCTTGCCTTACTCTGATAGCCCTCTGACTGCGTGCGATGTCGTGCTTGCCTTACTCTGATAGCCCTCTGAATACGTGCGATGTCGTGGTTGCCTTGCTCCAATAGCCCTCTGACCGCATGTGATGTCGTCGTTGCCTTGCTCCAATAGCCCTCTGACGGTATGTGATGTCGTGGTTGCCTTGCTCCAATAGCCCTCTGACTGCGTGCGATGTTGTGCTTGCATTGCTCCAATAGCCCTCTGGCTGCGTGCGATGTTGTGCTTACCTTGCTCCGATAGCCCTCTGACTGCGTGCGATGTGGTGCTTGCCTTACTCCGATAGCCCTCTGACTGCGTGCGATGTTGTGCTTGCCTTACTCCGATAGCACTCTGACTGCGTGCGATGTTGTGCTTGCCTTGCTCCGATAGCCCTCGGACTGCGTGCGATGTTGTGCTTGCCTTACTCTGATAGCCCTCTGACTGCGTGCGATGTTGTGCTTGCCTTACTCCGATAGCACTCTGACTGCGTGCGATGTTGTGCTTGCCTTGCTCCGATAGCCCTCTGACTGCGTGCGATGTTGTGCTTACCTTGCTCCGATAGCCCTCTGACTGCGTGCGATGTGGTGCTTGCCTTACTCCGATAGCACTCTGACTGCGTGCGATGTTGTGCTTGCCTTGCTCCGATAGCCCTCGGACTGCGTGCGATGTTGTGCTTGCCTTACTCTGATAGCCCTCTGACGGCGTGCCATGTTGTGCTTGCAGTCGACATCCGAGCTGCAGGCTAAGAGGCTGGAGGAGCAGCTGTCGGAGGCAAACTCTCAGCTGGACAGCATGCAGAAAACCATCTTGGACTCTAACACCGTGAAGGCCAAGTTTCAGGGTAATTGAAATTTAAATAACAATGGAAATCACTCGGGGGCGATTCTGATTTGAGATGCACACGGAAAGATATCAGGAGAAAACCTTCTCATGATAAATGTGACATTGATGGAACTAAACCTTTTATTGTCCATTTGACTTCTTATTCTTCTTCCTCTTATTGGAATCAGCGGAGAACACCGAGACAGCTCGGAGGCTGGAAGAGGCAGAAAGCAAAATTTCTCAGATGGCCAGAAGCAAAACATTGACATTGTCACAAATGGAAGAATTGAGGGGACAGCTGGAAGAGGAGTCCAAGGTAATGTTTAAAATTTCCGGTCAGTGAGTGGCCGCGTTTCATCCCTCATCGTTGCTACATGCTCTTGTCATTTGTCGGCCGAATACATTTGCACAATGTTGTTTTTTCCCCAGTGAGTTTAGTTCACTCATCGAGAAAGTTGTATAATAGGAAGAAGGTTCTGGCAGGTCATGATCCCTGTGGATGCAGACACGAACAACTGTGACGCTGAGCTTGGCGAACGCAAAGCACGACTCTGACCTGCTGAAGGAGCAGCTGGAAGAGGAGCAGGAAGCGAAGGCAGAGATGCATCGCAGCATTGCAGCACTCAACGCAGAGCTGACGCAGTGGCGCGGGAAGTACGAGACGGACGCCTTGCATCGACTCGACGAACTTGAGGACACCAAGTAGGTCAACATTGTCATACGTGTAGGTCAACATTGTCATACGTGTCAGTCAACATCGTCATACGTGTAGGTCAACATTGTCATACGTGTAGGTCAACATTGTCATACGTGTAGGTCAACATTGTCATACGTGTAGGTCAACACTGTCATACGTGTAGGTCAACATTGTCATATGTGTAGGTCAACATTGTCATACGTGTCGGTCAACATTGTCATACGTGTAGGTCAACATTGTCATACGTGTAGGTCAACATTGTCATATGTGTAGGTCAACATTGGCATACGTGTAGGTCAACATTGTCATACGTGCAGGTCAACATTATCATACGTGTAGGTCAACATTGTCATACGTGCACATGAGATATCATTCAGTGGTTCTCCGGAAGCAACTTGTACACACAGCTCTAACGATGCCGGGACGAGGGGGTACGGCTGAAGGTAGCACTACGATACGGATATGGATTTGAAGCTTCTGGAGCGTGGTTATAGTCTCAGGATAACTACTGTCTCAAGATAACTAAGCTTATGGAACATGGTTAGAATCTCAGGATAACTACAGTCTCAGGATTAATTTGCTTCTGGAACGCGGTTATAGTCTCAGGATAACTAAGCTTCTGGAACGAGGTTATAGTCTCAGGTTAACTAAGCTTCTGGAACATGGTTATAGTCTCAGGTTAACTAAGCTTCTGGAACATGGTTATAGTCTCAGGATAACTAAGCTTCTGGAACATGGTTATAGTCTCAGGTTAACTAAGCTTCTGGAACATGGTTATAGTCTCAGGTTAACTAAGCTTCTGGAACATGGTTATAGTCTCAGGATAACTAAGCTTCTGGAACATGGTTATAGTCTCAGGTTAACTAAGCTTCTGGAACATGGTTATAGTCTCAGGTTAACTAAGCTTCTGGAACATGGTTATAGTCTCAGGTTAACTAAGCTTCTGGAACATGGTTATAGTCTCAGGATAACTAAGCTTCTGGAACATGGTTATAGTCTCAGGATAACTAAGCTTCTGGAAAATGGTTATAGTCTCAGGTTAACTAAGCTTCTGGAACATGGTTATAGTCTCAGGATAACTAAGCTTCTGGAACATGGTTATAGTCTCAGGTTAACTAAGCTTCTGGAACATGGTTATAGTCTCAGGATAACTAAGCTTCTGGAACATGGTGTTGGAGAATAAATATTCATATTGACCATATTGTTAATATAACTACCGAATGTGATCTGGTGTAAAAATGCTCTGTGGTGCAGTTTGATAAAACTGTGAATCCTCTTGAATTATTTAGCTTCTGTTAAAGAGCTAACAGGTGGTCCAGAGAGAGAGAGTTAATTTAAGGAAACAGAATGTGTAATGCACTGGGACTGCCATCTGTGTCTATCAATTTAGCCTGTGTTCCATAGATGGAACACAGGCTGCAAATTCCCCCTCAGCAGGTCAGAGCATTTGACCTCTTGAACAGAAATTGGTTATAGTCTCAGGTTAAATAAGCTTCTGGAACATGGTTATAGTCTCAGGTTAAATAAGCTTCTGGAACATGGTTATAGTCTCAGGATAACTACTGTCTCAAGATAACTAAGCTTCTAGAACATGGTTATAGTCTCAGGATAACTACAGTCTCAGGATTAATTTGCTTCTGGAACACGGTTATAGTCTCAGGATAACTAAGCTTCTGGAACGAGGTTATAGTCTCAGGTTAACTAAGCTTCTGGAACATGGTTAAAGTCTCAGGATAACTAAGCTTCTGGAACATGGTTATAGTCTCAGGTTAAATAAGCTTCTGGAACATGGTTATAGTCTCAGGATAACTACTGTCTCAAGATAACTAAGCTTCTGGAACATGGTTATAGTCTCAGGATAACTACAGTCTCAGGATTAATTTGCTTCTGGAACGCGGTTATAGTCTCAGGATAACTAAGCTTCTGGAACGAGGTTATAGTCTCAGGTTAACTAAGCTTCTGGAACATGGTTATAGTCTCAGGTTAACTAAGCTTCTGGAACATGGTTATAGTCTCAGGATAACTAAGCTTCTGGAACATGGTTATAGTCTCAGGTTAACTAAGCTTCTGGAACATGGTTATAGTCTCAGGATAACTAAGCTTCTGGAACATGGTTATAGTCTCAGGTTAACTAAGCTTCTGGAACATGGTTATAGTCTCAGGATAACTAAGCTTCTGGAACATGGTTATAGTCTCAGGTTAACTAAGCTTCTGGAACATGGTTATAGTCTCAGGTTAACTAAGCTTCTGGAACATGGTTATAGTCTCAGGTTAACTAAGCTTCTGGAACATGGTTATAGTCTCAGGATAACTAAGCTTCTGGAACATTGTTATAGTCTCAGGATAACTAAGCTTCTGGAAAATGGTTATAGTCTCAGGTTAACTAAGCTTCTGGAACATGGTTATAGTCTCAGGATAACTAAGCTTCTGGAACATGGTTATAGTCTCAGGTTAACTAAGCTTCTGGAACATGGTTATAGTCTCAGGATAACTAAGCTTCTGGAACATGGTTATAGTCTCAGGTTAAATAAGCTTCTGGAACATGGTTATAGTCTCAGGATAACTAAGCTTCTGGAACATGGTTATAGTCTCAGGATAACTACAGTCTCAGGATTAATTTGCTTCTGGAACGCGGTTATAGTCTCAGGATAACTAAGCTTCTGGAACGAGGTTATAGTCTCAGGTTAACTAAGCTTCTGGAACATGGTTATAGTCTCAGGTCAACTAAGCTTCTGGAACATGGTTATAGTCTCAGGATAACTAAGCTTCTGGAACATGGTTATAGTCTCAGGTTAACTAATCTTCTGGAACATGGTTATAGTCTCAGGATAACTAAGCTTCTGGAACATGGTTATAGTCTCAGGTTAACTAAGCTTCTGGAACATGGTTATAGTCTCAGGATAACTAAGCTTCTGGAACATGGTTATAGTCTCAGGTTAACTAAGCTTCTGGAACATGGTTATCGTCTCAGGTTAACAAAGCTTCTGGAACATGGTTATAGTCTCAGGATAACTAAGCTTCTGGAACATGGTTATAGTCTCAGGTTAACTAAGCTTCTGGAACATGGTTATAGTCTCAGGATAACTAAGCTTCTGGAACATGGTTATAGTCTCAGGTTAACTAAGCTTCTGGAACATGGTTATAGTCTCAGGATAACTAAGCTTCTGGAACATGGTTATAGTCTCAGGTTAACTAAGCTTCTGGAACATGGTTATAGTCTCAGGTTAACTAAGCTTCTGGAACATGGTTATAGTCTCAGGTTAACTAAGCTTCTGGAACATGGTTATAGTCTCAGGATAACTAAGCTTCTGGAACATGGTTATAGTCTCAAGATAACTAAGCTTCTGGAAAATGGTTATAGTCTCAGGTTAACTAAGCTTCTGGAACATGGTTATAGTCTCAGGATAACTAATCTTCTGGAACATGGTTATAGTCTCAGGTTAACTAAGCTTCTGGAACATGGTTATAGTCTCAGGATAACTAAGCTTCTGGAACATGGTTATAGTCTCAGGTTAAATAAGCTTCTGGAACATGGTTATAGTCTCAGGATAACTACTGTCTCAAGATAACTAAGCTTCTGGAACATGGTTATAGTCTCAGGATAACTACAGTCTCAGGATTAATTTGCTTCTGGAACACGGTTATAGTCTCAGGTTAACTAAGCTTCTGGAACATGGTTATAGTCTCAGGATAACTAAGCTTCTGGAACATGGTTATAGTCTCAGGATAACTAAGCTTCTGGAACATGGTTATAGTCTCAGGTTAACTAAGCTTCTGGAACATGGTTATAGTCTCAGGATAACTAAGCTTCTTGAACATGGTTATAGTCTCAGGTTAACTAAGCTTCTGGAACATGGTTATAGTCTCAGGATAACTAAGCTTCTGGAACATGGTTATAGTCTCAGGTTAACTAAGCTTCTGGAACATGGTTATAGTCTCAGGTTAACTAAGCTTCTGGAACATGGTTATAGTCTCAGGATAACTAATCCTGAGACGATTCGCCTGGCCTACATGTGATGCTAGTACGCACTGGATGGTTGACTCTTAAATGGTCCAAGTTATGGTAACTCAAATGCTCCCTATGAAAACACTGCTTTTCCCACACTCCTCTCTCCCTCCAAATGACGGGGAAAAACCAATCAGCAGGAAATGTTTTATTTTAGTCACAGTGATGATGCTAACGATGTGTAGCTCGGCCTATGAAGGATCATTTTGGTGTTTTCCACTAGGCGAAAGCTGGCCCACAAACTGCAGGAGTCGGAGGAAGCTGTGGAGGTCTCGCATGCCCGTTGCGCCAGCCTTGAAAAATTAAAGCAGAAGCTACAACAAGAGGCCGAGGACCTCACACTGGACCTGGAGAAGGTGAAAAACATTCCTTTTGAATCCTCTTGTTTTGTCAACTCACTGTGACTGATCTTACGAGGAATGTGGCGGTTTGGGGGGATGCAATTATGGACCTTAGGGGGAGTGTGGGGGTTTGGGGGGGGGGGGATGAAATTATGGACCTTAGGGGGAGTGTTGGGGGTTGGGGGGATGAAATTATGGACCTTAGGGGGAGTGTATGGGTTGGGGGGGGGGGGATGAAATTATGGACCTGAGGGGGAGTGTGGGGGTTCGGGGCGATGAAATTATGGACCTTAGGGGGAGTATGGGGGTTTGGGAGGATGACATTATGGACCTTAAGGGGAGTGTGGGGGTTTGGGGGGATGACATTATGGACCTTAGGGGGAGTGTAGGGGTTTGGGGGGGGATGAAATTATGGACCTTAGTGGGAGTGTGGAGTTTGGGGGGATGAAATTATGGACCTTAGGGGGAGTGTTGGGGGTTAGGGGGATACATTTATGGACCTTAGGGGGTGTGTGGGGGTTTCGGGGGATGAAATTATGGACCTTAGGGGGAGTGTGGGGGTTGGGGGATGAATATATGGATCTTAGGGGGAGTGTGGGGGTTTGGGGGATGATATTATGTACCTTAGGGGGAGTGTTGGGGGTTGGGGGGATGGAATTATGGACCTTAGGGGGAGTGTGGGGAGTGTGGGGGTTGGGCGGGGATGAAATTATGGATCTTAGGGGGAGTGTGGGGGTTTGGTGGATGATATTATGGATCTTAGGGGGAGTGTGGGGGTTGGGGGGATGAATTTATGGACCTTAGGGGGAGTGTGGGGGTTTGGGGGATGAAATTATGGACCTTGGGGGAGTGTGGGGGTTTGGGGGGATGAAATTATGGACCTTAGTGGGAGTGTGGGGGTTTGGGGGATTACATTATGGAATTTAGGGGGAGTGTGGGGGTTTGGGGGATGAAATTATGGACCTTAGGGGGAGTGTGGGGGTTTGGGGGGATGCAATTATGGACCTTAGGTGGAGTGAGGGGGTTTGGGGGGATGACATTTTGGACCTTATGGGGAGTATGGGGGTTTGGGAGGATGAAATTATGGATCTTAGGGGGAGTGAGGGGGTTTGGGGGGTGAAATTATGGATCTTAGGGGGAGTGAGGGGGTTTGGGGGGATGAAATTATGGACCTTAGGGGAAGTGTGGGGGTTTTGGGGGATGAAATTATGGATCTTAGGGGAAGTGTGGGGGTTTGGGGAGATGAAATTATGGACCTTAGGGGAAGTGTGGGGGTTTGGTGGGGATGAAATTATGGCAAGGAACATTTGCTGAATGTCTGCTTTCAGTCACATTCAATGGCGGCCACGCTGGACAAGAAGCAGCGGGCCATGGACAAGCATTTAGCCGAGAGCAAGCAAAGCATTGCGGAGCTGCAGAGTGACCTGGAGACCGCACAGAAAGAAAACCGAGTGGCCAATGCCGAGCTCTTCCGGGCCAAGTCTGCACATGAGGAAGGACACGAGTTGATCGAGTCCTTACGCCGAGAGAACCGCACGTTGCAAGGTCAGAAACATTGTGCGCCATTCACATCTGAACACTTGCCTAATGATACTGTGACCTCAGGTGCAAATCCTGCACACTGTGTTGATTGGTTCACGGTAGATTAGGTTGGCAGATATGCACACTCACCTCTGAGATACCTAGCCTGGGATTTAATCCAGACTCGGCTATAAACCGCCATCTTGGTGTTTCGCATGCTCGGTGAGGCCTCCATTTGCGTGCCCTCTCTCAAATGGACGTTAAACCAGGTGTCCCATCTGCCGACATTGGTTTGTGGATCCCACGGTGTCCTTCGCAAAGAGTAGGCGAACCATCGTCGGCACCCTGAACAAATTACAAACCCCTGCTCTAACTTACATAGTCAAACGTCAGGCTTGGCCAGCCGGTTCGTGAAAGACTTGAGCCAATAACTTCCCAAGACCAACCCCACAAGAATGTGGGAGTAATTGTGCCCGTTAAATAAAGAAAGAAACAAGGAATATCGAAATGCTTATTATGAAGAATGGAAACATGTAAAAAAAGAATCAATTGCGTTTTTACAGATGAGTTGAATGACCTCGCGGGGCAACTTGGCGAAGGAGGCAAGAATGTGGGTGACCTCCTCAAAGCTAAGAGGAAGTTCGACGTTGAGAAGGCAGAGCTGCAGGCAGCTTTGGATGAAGCGGAGGCTTCTCTTGAGGTAACCCCCTGTGAGTTATTTATAAAAACCCAGCTGGCTCATTAATGGCCATCAGACAGGGGGTAATCTTGCTGCCACCTTCATTTTCAAATTGATGCCATCTTCATTCGAGCCGGGCCTAGCCAGCCGGGACGTGAAAGACTTGAACGCGAATTCCCATGCCGCCCAATCCCTGCCTAGAAGGATTTCTTTCCTCCAAAAAGAATGGAAAGAATTAATCTGACTCGTACAAGGATCTCGTCGTTGAATCCTGGTTTATTCGCACTCGGCATTTATCGGCACAAATACGTTTCGATCCATAAAGTCATGTATTTATGTGCATTGTATGAACTCTACCCTGAAAGCAGGCCTCAAAAAGCCTCCAGTGCAACGCTCTGATGTGCTAACCAAAGATCATGTCTGCAGACCGAGGAATCGAAGGTGATAAAAGTACACCTGGAGTTGACTCAGGTGAAGGCTGAGATAGAGCGTCGAGTACAGGAAAAGGAAGAAGAGTTTGACGGTGTTCGGTAAGTTTTTGGCCGAAGATTTGAGTTAAACCGTAAAGTTGCATTTAACATTACTCGTACACCCGCTGATTACGGGAGGGGCAGGAAGGGTCATTCCTCTTTGGGGTAGATAGATTACAGTCGATCTATGTGGTCGAGTCTCAAGAACATTGGGTGTGTGTTCATTTACCAAGTTTCTTGTGGAGAGATCGCCAAGTTGTTTAAGCATTTGAGCAAGCACTCCATTCAAAACCGTTAAGGAACGGCTGGCTTGGCAAGCACTAGCTAGCTGCTTGGTAAATGAGCACACCCCAGTCTTCCTCCCTTTCAGTTTCATGTTAAACAGCAGGAGCGAGTTTTAAAAGTTCGCTACGAAAAACGCCACGGTAGCGGCAGAAAGGGCCATGTTATTAAGCCAACATTTGTAGGGTATATAGAGTACAGTAGATCTTCGCTCAGTTCTGTAAGTAAACCTTACTTCACGGATGTCGGGATTCCTCCAAATTTCTTCATTTAGTGTTATAAAGAGCATTAGCGACTGTTTAAAAAGCTAAGCATACGTGTTTGTGGTTTATAATATTTTTACTTCCTGTAGAAGCTGTTGCTCCCACTGAAACGCCATTATAACTACTAGCAATGGTACCCACCCTACGGGCGGGGCTTCAATTGGGAGGCCCAAATTAAAAGGCAAAATATCAGAAATTGCAGGCTTTTTTTATTTTAAACGATTTATATAAACATCTGTTAAATCATATCACACGCAAATCATCAAAATCTAAACAGTATTTTTAGAATTTCAATTAAAAAAACCACATCACTGTTCATATCGGTAAATACTAGTACCCGACTGCAAAGCCTCAATGAGCCGGCGAAGCCAAAGCCTCTTGCCACTATTTTACCCATCACGATGGCATCAGTGGGTTAGGTAGTTGGTAGTAGGTAGGTGTAGTAGGTACCGTACCTGGTAAGACTTGGTAAAAGAGAAGAGCAGACAGTCCTCCCCAATACCTACATACAATAAATGTCACAAGAAGCTTAAGGAAGTAACTATACGATGTGCTAGCTTAGGGCCTATTTTGACACCATCAATCACACCATCCTCCTCACCCGACTTGAAACCACCTTTAACATTACCGGCACTGCCCTCTCTTGGATCAAATCATACCTCTCCGACAGACGCCAGTTCATCTCCATCTATAACTGCAAACCCCCCACTGCTCCCCTCCCCCAAGGTGTCCCCCAAGGTTCAGTTCTTGGCCCCCTCCTCTTCATCCTGTACCTGTCCCCCCTTGGTCACTTAATCCGCCGTCATGGTCTCCAATTCCACTGCTTCGCCGATGACATCCAGCTTTTCATCTCCACCAAGTCCATCTCCACCGCCACCCACTCTATCCTGACAAACTGTATCACTGAAATAAAATCCTGGCTTCAAATCAACTTCCTCAAACTAACTATGATAAATCTGAAATAATCATCATTGGCCCAAAAACGCTCACCAAATCCACCCATAACTTTGCCCTCAACATCGACGGTTTCCCAGTATCCACCTCCCCTCACATCCGGAATCTTGGCATCAACTTTGACCAAACCCTCTTCTTCGACAAATACACTAAACAGATCACAAAGACAGCCCTCTTTCACCTGAAAAACATCGCCCGTCTCCGTCCATCCTTCTCCTCCACGGCTGCAGAAACCCTCATCCACACCTTCATCACCTCCTGTCTGGACTACTGCAACAGCCTCCTCTTTGGTTCATCCTCAATAATCATCAATAAACTCCAATACATTCAGAACTCCGCTGCCCGTCTACTCACCCATTCCCGGACCCGTGACCACATCACCCCCGTCCTTTACAAGCTTCACTGGCTCCCCATCCCCCAGAGAATCCAGTACAAAATCCTCCTCTTGACCTACAAAGCCCTCCATAACCTGGCCCCATCCTACCTGACTGACCTCCTCTCCAGACACACTCCCACCCGCAACCTCCGCTCTGCTGGTACCAACCTCCTGACCCCCCTCCCCCCATGCGGACCAAATTCAGATCCTGGGGGGACAGGGCCTTCTCCATCGCTGCTCCCACCCTCTGAACTCACTACCTCACACCATCAGAGACTCCTCCTCACTCACCACATTCAAAACATCACTCAAGACCCACCTGTTCAACACTGCATTCAACATTTAACCCACAGCATTTAACCCCTGACTATCTCTTCTCCTTCTCCTTCCTTTTGCTTTGATTATTTACCTGTTGATTTTTGTCTTTTTGCACTTGTTTTTTTGTACTCTGTCAAAGCGTCTTTGGGCTTCTTGAAAAGCGCTATATAAAATAAATGTATTATTATTATTATTATTAAGAAATTTTAACTGGGCTTAATATACGTTCTCACAGTATGTGTGTAGTCTTCTAACTTCAGTCGCTGTCAGGGCTGGTTCTCTCCAGGCACTGCGGCTTCCTCCACCAGAAGAAGTTAGCTTGCAGTAAGATCAGTGCCGACAGATCAGACGATAGCGCCGTTTCAACGGCAATGTGTGACTGTCGTTAATCAAACCGTGTCGATGGCGCTGATTGGCTGACCTAAGCTGATCGCTGATTGGCCAGCTCACAAAATTTCGCAAATTCAGACCTAAAATGACACCATTTGCATTCTGGATGAGATTAAAATTGATAAAATTTACTTCTTGATTAATTCGGTGAATTCCGTCTCAACTTCGGATATTTCCGGCCGTGAAAAACTATCCCCTACGGCCGCGAGATTTCTAAAAAATAATTCTTCGTCAATTTTAGAATATTTGACGCCGTTTTCACTCTCCGTTTCACCCTTTTTTGAAGTATTTTTTCAAATGCTCGAATCTCATTGGTTCCAGTGTTTGGTGACGATTTTCGTTGAAGATAACGAGGTTGGTCTTAAAGTATTTTAATTACAAATTAGAGGTGCATAGGATTGTGAATCAAACAAAGACGGGTGAAACAAACTCCTATTTAACTTTTTCGCAATTTTGTTATGCATACTTCCGCATCCGGAAGATGGCGGCCTCCATTGAGTGATTTGGTTTTTGAAATATTTTTTCAAATGCTCGAATCTCATTGGTTCCGGTGTTTGGTGACGATTTTCGTTTAAGATAACCAGGCCCGTGCGGGCCGAGGTTGTTCTTAAAGTATTTTAATTACAAATTAGAGGTGCATAAGATTGTGAATCAAAGATGGGTGAAACAAACTCCTATGGAACTTTTTCAAATTTGTTATGCATACTTCCGCATCCGCAAGATGGCGGCCTCCATTGAGAGATTTGGTGCGTCAAAGCTTCGAAATTCTCAAGCCAAGGGATCCAGCATAATCTGTTTTTTCAACATAATACGTACGCGTTCTTTGACAACACCAGCTTCGCCGGCTATTATTCCATCGTGTTTCAAATCGTGATATCAACTGTACGCTTTTCTTTAGGAAAAAAATGGAATGAATTTTTTGTTCCTCTTCTTCAGCTTAGAACTTCAGGATAGACGACATTGCTGATAAAAGTTCCTTTTCTCTCTTTGAAGTTCTTGGCAAACATTTTTATATTGTCGCTGCTGCCAACGCGACTCATGGCGACATAAAGCTGTCCATGGCTGAAGAAATCTGTCTTTAGGTAGATGCCTACCCTTTCTAATGTCTGACCTTAAGCCTTGTTACTGGCCATTGCAAAGCAGAGTCGGACATGGAATTGTTTTTGCTGCATCTGGAAGGGGAACAGGTTTTCGGATGGAATGATTGGAATCCTCGGTATGAAGATCTTGTTTCCAGCATGAGGCCCAGTAGCTGGTGTCGCATCAATGAGATTCGGCATCAGGTTGTCCACGATGTAACGACTTCCATTGCAGTGGCCACTTTTATGGTCAAAGTTTCCCAGCAGCATTTTCGCAGCAGCATATTTACTGATATGTACAGTGATGTGGTTTTTTTATTGAAATTCTACAAACACTGTTTAGATTTTGATGATTTACGTGTGATATTTAACGGATGTTTATATAAATCGCCTCCCAATCGCCTCCCAATTGAAGCCCCGCCCTTAGGGCAGGTACCGTTGCTCGTAATATATAATGGCGGTACAACCATTTTTACCACTTTGCTTTGAAGAACGGGAATGAAGGGGGAGGAGCGTGTTAATATGTCTGTTTGAAGGCTTTGGGTGGCGAGGGGGCTTGAAGCCAGATTTTAATATTACAGCCGCCATGTTGGTGCTCACCGTCACTGCGATGCGAAGCGAAAGACGCCTCAGAGCTGTCACATTCACAATCGCTATGTCGTATGTACTCCCGATACGTGTTTCCTTCATTGTAAAAACTACCAAGTCAACAGTTTAAAGGATTTTGAGCCAATAGGTGTTACGGCCTTGGCAAGATCGATGGAGACAGCGATCTGTTAGCTTATACACCGCCCAAATAGCTATGTGAAATTCTCTCATGTAGAGATTAAACTCACATCGTTTGAACTTTGGCTGAGGTCATTATTTACTTTTAATGATGTCTATATACGAATCAAAAAGAAGATAATTGGTTTTGGGTCGTACTTTCCGCATATCTCGTGGGATTGTGAGTTGGAGAGATGACCGTGATGGTGAGGAGGGCATTCTCTCAAGCAGGGATTCAACCCATGTCCATATAAAAGGTCTTTGTCCGAGGTCACCGAGTCCGATCGGTGCAGCCGTTTGTGCGGCACCCGGGAAACGTTATGCGGGATTCCAAACCTGGAAATTCTGGAGGCCAAGGCTGAAATTGGAAAAACAATATAGCCTATTTTACTCAAGGGGATCCCAGGATTACCCACCCAAAATATCGTTGCGATCGGTTCAGCCGTTTTTGCGGTACCTTCGAATGGACGGACGGACGGACGGACGGACGGACAGACAGACAGACAGACAAACAGACGGACGGACATTTGGTGAATTATAGTAAGATAAGCTATTTATACACGTTATCACTGTAGGAAAAATGCCTTGGGGGAAGTGGGACATTATTAGTATTAATATTGTTTTGTAATAACATTAACAATATGCGATTATCATTAATTTTGTTATTAAAAGCGTCTTTGGAAAAACGCCACGATAAATCTTCTTCTTTGGACAAACGCCACGATAAAGCTAATTTAACATTTATATACACCTCAACATGCAACCTCATTGATGGCAATGGCGGGGAACCCCGCTCGGGGGAGAAAACCCCCTTGGGGAGGGTGGCAAATGAATGCTCTACAACCTTCATTATGTAACCCTTGGTCATCCTGTCAAGTTTGGTTGAGATTGGATAAGTAACGACGGAATGTATTGGGGGTCAAAATTAATCAGACAGACGGACAGACAGACACGAAATGGCGTATTTTAGTATGATTAATGTCGGAAGGTTTAGCACTAATTGAACATCACCAAATGCTCGGGCCCAGTCTATTACTGACGATGTAAATGACGTTTGTCTCTTTGCATCGTGTGTCCACCTTCGATCCTCCAGCAAAAGCATGCAGCGAATGTTGGAGTCCCTACAGACGAGTCTGGAGGCCGAGGCAAAGGGACGGGCCGAGGCAATGCGCCTCAAGAAGAAGCACGAGACCGAGGCGGCGGAGCTGGAAATACAGTTGGAGCATTCAACCCGCTCGGCCTCCGACAATAGCAAGCAGGTCAAGCGGCTGCACCAGCAAGTCAAGGTGAGGGTCAAGTTGTTCTTTTTCATGGAATTTCACCCACCACAAAGCCAAAGGCCACACAAGGTGGTGACTACACAAAGGAAAGAATAAATCTATTTCCATTGCTCTTGAACTGAGGTAGGTTAGGATTGAGGGAGATGCAGGATGCAGGTAAAGAGTTCCAAAGTGATGCGGCATGGAGAAAGGAACTAGAAGGGAACCTCATAGTCTTACTCCTCGCAACAGGTAGTATATGGATGGGACCGAACTGTCACACGTGTAGAGCGACTAAGAGTACACTCAAGTAGAACAACCTGTGATAGGCCCTCAGAGCACATTCCGTGATAATATCTGCAGAAAAGGCTCAAAGAAACAGTGGCGGACTGAGAGAGATTCCATGTATGATGCCAACTCATGTCCCAACAGATTGGCAGCAGGTCACTGGAATCTGTCAAGGACAGATAGGTGACAGGCCGGAGCTCCAGCCCAATTATAAAAACAGTACTCTGTAAGAGGTCGTATAGTGGCCTTGTAGATAGCGACGCACCTCCCTTGAGGCGAAACAAGCGGCGCACCTCACTTGAGGGGAAACAAGCGGTGCACCTCACTTGAGGCGAAACAAGCGGCGCACCTCACTTGAGGGGAAACAAGCGGTGCAACTCACTTCAGGCGAAACAAGCGACGCACCACACTCGAGGCGAAACAAGTAACGCACCTCACTCGAGGCGAAACAAGCAGCACACCTCACTCGAGGTGAAACGAGCGACGCACCTCAATCGAGGGGAAACAAGCGACGCACCTCACTCAAAGGGGAAAAAGCGACGCACCTCACTCGAGGCGAAACAAGCGATGCACCTCACTCGAGGGGAAAAAAGCGACGCACCCCACTCGAGGTGAAACGAGCGACGCACCTCAATCGAGGGGAAACAAGCGATGCGCCTCACTCGAGGGGAAACAAGCGACGCACCTCACTCAAAGGGAAAAAAGCGACGCACCTCACTCGAGGCGAAACAAGCGACGCACCTCACTCAAGGGGAAAAAGCGACACACCCCACTCGAGGAGAAACAAGTAACGCACCTCACTCAAGGCGAAACAAGTGACGCACCTCACTCGAGGAGAAACAAGCGACGCACCTCACTCGAGGGGAAACAAGCGACGTACCTAACTCGAGGCGAAACAAGCGGCGCACCTCACTTGAGGGGAAACAAGCGGTGCAACTTACTTCAGGCGAAACAAGCGACGCACCACACTCGAGGCGAAACAAGCAACGCACCTCACTCGAGGCGAAACAAGCAGCATACCTCACTCGAGTGGAAACAAGTGACGCACCTCACTCGAGGAAAAACAAGCGACGCACCTCACTCGAGGGGAAACAAGCGACGCACCTCACTCGAGCGGAAACAAGCGACACACCTCACTCGAGGGGAAACAAGCGACGCACCTCACTCGACGTGAAACAAGCGACGCACCTCACTCGAGGGGAAACAAGCGACGCACCTCACTCGAGGGGAAACAAGCGACGCACCTCACTCGAGGGGAAACAAGCGACGCACCTCACTCGACGTGAAACAAGCGACGCACCTCACTCGAGGGGAAACAAGCGATGCACCTCACTCGAGGCAAAACAAGCGACGCACCTCACTCGAGGGGAAACAAGCGACGCACCTCACTCGAGGGGAAATAAGCGACGCACCTCACTCGAGGGGAAACAAGCGACGCACCTCACTCGAGGGGAAACAAGCGACGCACCTCACTCGAGGTGAAACAAGCGATGTACCTCACTCGAGGCATCACAATGTGTGATTGAAAAAATTACTGCGATTGGCGAGAGCAACTGCAAAAGCAAGAGTGAACCAGGAGGGTAGTATCGGCCCTACATGAGGTTGCTCACCACAGCACCATCATGGACCTCACTCAGCTATCGGTCCTACATGAGGTTGCTCACCACAGCACCATCATGGACCTCACTCAGCTATCGGTCCTACATGAGGTTGCTCACCACAGCACCATCATGGACCTCACTCAGCTATCGGTCTTACATGAGGTTGCTCACCACAGCACCATCATGGACCTCACTCAGCTACTGCTCAGTGCAATTTTGTCTGGTATTCTCGAGCTGAAGGCAGAATGAAAATCTTTCATCATTAGTTTCAGCAAAAAGAGCAGATCTCAGGATAATTAGCTTATCGATATCTGCTTGTTATTAAAACAGGCCTGGTTATTGATGACTTTCAGGGATTTGGGGGGGGGGGTGTCAATGTAAGACGCAGTTTGCCCAATTTGGGATGCTAGTGTTTGCCCAATTTGGGATGCCAGCCCACACACTGGTCCACTCTTCAAGTCCATCAATTTCTCCATTACAATGCAACCAAGAAAAGCAGAGGCTCTCGAACGAAGTACCATCCTGTATTAACCCCTCAAACTCCCCCAAAATAAACCCAAGGGAGATGAGGAAATCAAAGTGACACTTGGAATGCTGCTTGGATGATGATGCCATCTGTGTTTAGATTGCTGCTTGGATGATGATGCCATCTGTGTTTAGATTGCTGCTTGGATGATGATGCCATCTGTGTTTAGAATGCTGCTTGGATGATGATGCCATCTGTGTTTAGATTGCTGCTTGGATGATGATGCCATCTGTGGTTAGATGCTGCTTGAAAGTTGAAGCCATCTGTGGTTAGATGCTGCTCGGAAGTTGATGCCATCTGTGGTTAGAATGCTGCTTGGATGATGATGCCATCTGTGATTAGAATGCTGCTTGGATGATGATGCCATCTGTGGTTAGATTGCTGCTTGGATGATGATGATGCCATCTATGGTTAGATTGCTGCTTGGATGATGATGCCATCTGTGGTTAGATTGCTGCTTGGATGATGATGCCATCTGTGGTTAGATTGCTGCTTGGATGATGATGCCATCTGTGGTTAGATTGCTGCTTGGATGATGATGCCATCTGTGACTAGAATGCTGCTTGGAAGTTGATGCCATCTGTGGATAGAATGCTGCTTGGATGATTGCCATCTGTGTTTAGATTGCTGCTTGGATGATGATGATGCCATCTATGGTTAGATTGCTGCTTGGATGATGATGCCATCTGTGGTTAGATTGCTGCTTAGATGATGATGCCATCTGTGGTTAGATTGCTGCTTGGAAGTTGATACCATCTGTGGTTAGAATGCTGCTTGGAAGTTGATGCTATCTGTGGTTAGAATGCTGCTTGGAAGTTGATGCCATCTGTGGTTAGATGCTGCTTGGATGATGATGCCATCTGTGGTTAGATGCTGCTTGGATGATGATGCCATCTGTGGTTAGATGCTGCTTGGATGATGATGCCATCTATGGTTAGATTGCTGCTTGGATGATGCCATCTGTGGTTGGGAGACGTCTCGAATGGTTTGAAGATTTGATATATAAATATTTGTCGTTCCTTTTCAATTGTTGATGTATGATTTGAAGCCATGTTATTATTTATTTTCACTTTTCAACATGGGACAGGATTTGCAAACGAACCTGGATTCCTGCGAACGTGAGCGGGATGAGCTCCGAGAACAGGCCTTGCTTTTAGAGCGACGACTTTCGCTGCTCATCGGTGAAGCGGACGAGTCTCGGGTTGGTCTGGACGCCTCTGAACGGTCACGGAAGCTTCTGGAACAAGAAACCATCGAGCTACGGGAGCGTTACACAGAGCTTGATGGTCAGGTATGGAGTAAACCTGGGATGAAGGATCAGATGTGAACTTTTCTCAGGAATAATTGGCCTTTATGCACCCACACCTTCAACATGACCACCTCCCCTTTCAACACAAAGCTCACAGCAGCGGAGCATGCCCTGAACTGCTCGTCTCACCATAGTCGGGTCATTGCGCAAAGCATCCACTTCATGTCGAATACGGCCCTGCAATTCGTCAAGATCACTGGGAAGTGTTACGAACACCTTGTTCTTTAAATGTCCCCAAAGGAAATAATCACATGGTGTGAGGTCAGGTGATCTTGGCAGCCATTCCACTGCATGGTTGAGGGTGATGACTCAGTCTCCAAAGAGTTCCCTCAGTCGATCTCGGACAGCGATAAGATGATGTGCTGGGGCGCCGTCTTGGGCCCACCAGAGATATCTGAAGACACCACGAACCTGTCGCTCATAGTTCTCCTCCAGCTGCGTTAAAACTTCATCATTGATCATCTGCAGATACCTGTTACCATTGACATTCCTGTGAAAGAAAAATGGTCCGATCACCTGACCACTTCCACAAAGTCCCAACCAAACAGTCCATTTTTGTCGATTCATGTTGGTGTCAAAATTAAATTCTGGGGGTTGTCCTGTCGGTGCATATTCAAGAACATTATGGGTATTGACCTTGCTGACCATGGTGAAAGCAGCTTCGTCGTCGATAACGAGATACCGGAGGAAATTGACATCTGCTTCGCAATGTGCTATCAACCATCTGGCAAGCACCAGCCTCCTGGCAAAATCCCCTGGCGTAAGTTGATGCCGGATGTGAATCGGATATGGATGTTGGTGGAGGTCCAGTCTTGTGATTCGGCTGAATGTTGCCGAAGGCAATCCCGTCCCATTTCGTCTTGCGCTGGTATCCCAAGGATGTTCCAAAACTTGCTGCCTTACTGCTGCAATGTTCATTTACGATCACCCAGTGCGCCTCCTACCAAAATTCTCCTTGTTGCGGTTGAGGCTAGTGCCATGCTCTTGGTATTTTCTAACATTCGCCCAGATGGTTTTGGCTGCTGGAGGCTCCCGTTCTGGGAAACGTTCCCTGAACGCATCACGAGTTCGCTGCAAACTTCCAGTTTGGTGAAAGGTTGTAACCACACAGGTCCGCTGTTCAGTCGTAAGTTGAACCATCTTTTCAATGACTCAGACTGTCTCTAAACCCACACACTGTAGGCCCATCTTAAATACCCATCTTAAACAAAGGATGACGCAACCGACGATTACCAGACCAGCTTAACACTTTTACATAATCAACTTGGCAGTCGACAAGTAATGCGGCCATTTAAAACTGTCTTGCACCGATTAGCCAAACTTGCAAAAATGCGATTTGAACTTGTCATTTTCAATGAACATGTACTCGGTCATGTGTAACAGCAATGATGCATGGAAGGTATCAATGGAAAGCTGAGGATCTCCTCTTAATTAGTAAACCACATGTAAATTGTCAAAATAAATAACCTTTGCATATTAACCGCTTGAATTCGGATTACCTTTTTTTTGATATGCACTGTATATATATAAAACCGCAAAAGACGGTCCGGGAAGCCGGGAAGGTGTGATTATGTGTCTATTAATTATGTACTGTTTGAACGCCAGTTTCATCCTGTTTATTAATTAACTATGTACGTCTATTAATTACGTATTGTTGGAATATACCTTTCGACACTTTAGACACCTTGAGATCCCTTCACCCTTCCAACCTTCACACCCTTTGTACCTTTACACCCATTAGGTCCCTTTCGACCCCTTAGACCTTATCATTTAGACCCCTTACACCCTTCAGACTGATTAGACAGCTTCGACCCTTGACCATTTCGATGTTTGAGCTTCAGACCACATTTTTTTATTACAAATAAATTACAAATAAATAATATCACCAACAATAGATATAAATACATACAAAAGAAATGTTTGTATTATAATTGGTGGAAATCATGACAACACAGCAACTCAAGTTCAGTCAGATCATTATCCTTAGTTTAAACAAGCCCGTGCCTCTGTGGTGACGTGTGGTGAGGCAAGCGTAGCGAGCCGATCCACGCTAGTGCATGTATATGTATTGTTACGGATTCGTCACTTCCGTCTTTGTGGTTGTCATCCACTTGAAGCATTTTTTAGTTCCATGTACTATTATTGTTACAGTTTAAGTGTGAAATGGAGATAACTGTCTTCAAAGGTAAAAATAATGTCTCGGAAGGAAAACGAGATGGGTGAGGGAGAAACCGGAAGCAGAAGAAGAGGCGGGCGAGTGGATCGAGTGAGATCGGGAAAGGAAGGCCTATCTACTTCGAGGCGTCGAGCGGACTCTGGTGGACATTGGTCACGAGCGAATATTGGTTTCCCCGGGAAAGGGATTCCTGTGACAGTGTCGTTATTGCTGTGGCGAATAAACCTGCGTGACGGGTTTTGCTTTTGGTTCCGAAAGTGAATCATCGCTGGAGAGCAAGTACGCCTCCATTACCGGCCCATCCGCCATTTCACCTCGCACCAGCCATTTCACCTCGCACCAGCCCTTCACCTGGTTCTCGTGTGTGTCGTGGATTTCGCTTGGGAACGCGCGGTTCTTCGCGGTTCTCCGCTTGGGAGCCGCTGATCGTTCATGTCAGCGTCATTGTCTGGTGAACCGAAGGTGTGAATTCCCAGTTGCCTTTTGGGTGAACTTTTACCGGACCGACGTCGGCCCGACACCTCACCAAGCGGCTCGTCTGCAGCATCGACTGTTAGCCGTTCTGGGTTTAGGTCTCAGTACGACCTTTTCTTGTGATCGCGAGAGCCAAGGGGATCGACTTTGGCCTGGTATCGTGACACAGTGACTTTGGGGGATGTTACCGATTGCTCACGTGGGAATACCGTGAGTTATTAATTCAGGAAATTGGTGGTACCATCATATAAATTATATGGTGTTTGCTGTGCAAGTGAGGTTTTCTTGTACGTGCGTTACTTATTATTGTGTGGCTTTAATACAATACTTGGTTTTTTGTAACAATTGATTGGTGTGGTTTCACCATTGGTCATTGGCACACATAATAGCACATCTTTCTGCCGTGACTCCTTTCGGGGCTCGGAGGTACATCGTGGCCGGGGTTTGGGGAGGAGCACGTAACAGTATGCATATGTACATATATATATATTGTTATGGTTTTCCGCCGCCCTTCCTACCCTTACCAAGGGGAGTTTAAGCCCCTTGTTCTTTCTGGGCCGGCGTAACCGAGACTTGAAACGCCCCTTCCGGGCAAACTCAAGGTAGGGTTTCGGGACACGTCTTGCACGTACCTAAATACCTGTGCCGCCACGGAAGCGGGGAACCAAGCCTCGCACGAGCCACGTGTAATTTGGGTACACCGAGCGGATTGCATACCACATGGTCCAAGCAGTTAGTGTTTGTATTGGAACCCGATTCGAGTGGTTCTATTCATACCATGCTTAGTCAATGATGGAAGGGACGAAACGGTCGAATAAAGAAATAACAGGTTTAATTATTATTTACACTTGTATGTACAATTCGGTAGAAGACAGAGACACAGAGCAGCCTTATACAGTCTTATGCTTAAATCCCAGACACGGGCCCGATCACACTCACAAAGGGGAAATGCAGGCAAGATGATATTCACGCGCTGCCTTGGTCGTCCAGGAACGGCAGCGTCGCCCGGCGTGGCTCTCCACGGTCACAGCACGTCTGCGATGAAGGCAAGCAGGTGGTGGAAAGGATTCTTGGAGCGCGTCTCTTGAACAAAGGGGCAGATGAGGCAGGAAGGCGGGAGGGAATGTACGCGTCTCTCGGCGGCTTTCCACAGCGCGTTGAGTTACCGGCGCGCTATCACTCGCGTAACACAATGGCCTCAAGCTCAACCGAGCGCCCACTTTGGTACGAGCGCTTATACTTAGTTCATGCGCGTCTTTTCTCCGAACTCGTAACTCTCATCAATACTCAGTCAAGCGCCTCCCTTCGCAGAACTGCGAGCTCACCTCTTTCTCAGAAGGACACTCACAAGCTCATAACTGACCGAACTTCTGGTGGGGGCTTCGCGCAATGGGTTTTATTGCCACGCCCTTAGCCTTCTCGAATGTTCCAACCACACCCTGTGACCCAGTGCTGCAGCCAATCCCTTTGAGCCCTGATTGGCGGCTTGCGCTTACCGTCAACTTCTCTGCCGCCCTCATTCGGTCCCTGCTCGATTTGACAGGCCTGCCTCGTGTTAATTCGTGCCAAAAAGCCAAAGGCAGCACAAGGAGGCGTAAGGCAACGGAGGCGACATAAGGCAATGAAACCATGAAAAGGACCTAACTCTCATTATTCTACTCAATGCAAAACTAACACAGGAAAAGGACTATGCTCACAAATACTAAGAGATAACTGAACTATCGTGAGGCTACATGTTGTTGTGTGACTAAACTATGAGGGGGAAATTTAACCTTTATTGTACAAACTCAAACCCGCAACAATATATATATATATATATATATATATTGTTGTGGTTTTGGAATAAAGGATAATTCCCCCTCATAGGTAGACGAAACCACAACATGAAGCCTCGCGATAGTTCAGTTATTTCTTAGTGAATGTAAGCGTAGTCCTTTCCTGTGTTAGTTTTGCTTTGAGCAGGCCCGTGAGTAGGGTGGTCTTTTGGCGATAGCATGCCACGTGGCAGGCCTGAACAAGTCTGGCGAGGCCGAAGGGAGGCGCTGCATATGCAGGAGGGAGTGGCCGGTAAGCAATGAGCCGCCAATCAGGGCTCGAGGGGAGCGGCTAACCACGACGATGAGAGGTGGGGTTTGGAACATTCGAGTAAGGCCGGGGCGGAGCCATACAGCCCTGCTCCGAGCCCCCCCCCCCCCCACCTCAGATGAGTTCAAGTTCTCAGTTCAGTTGAGTCGGAGACCCTGAGAGTTCAGTTGAGAGTTCGGAGTTCGCCTGAGTCAGAGTTGAGTTGAGCTTGAGAACGCACGAGAACGCGCCGCAGAACGAGTGCATTGAATTGCCGGTTATCGTGATTGTACACAAAGTTGCCTCATGCCCCGTGCCCTGCGCTCTGCGCTGTATTAATCACGCGCTCGAGAAGACGACCATTCCGGGCCACAGACGCGCGATTTCCTCCTGCCTGCCTTCTCCTGCATACGTGCCGTGACCGCCAGAGAGCCACGCCGGGCGAGCTGCCCCGGAGCGACCGATGGCAAAATTCTTCTCTTCTTCTCCCCGTGTGCGTGAGTAGGCCCTGTGTCTGGGGATAAGTTAAATTGGTTAAGCTTCTGCTCTGTGTCCTCTTTCCTTCTGCGAATCATTGTACGTAAATAATAAATTGTGTTATTCCTCTTATTTGACCGTTCCCGTCCCTTCCATCGATTGGCCACGCATGGTACGACAAGAACCGCTCGAAATGGGTTCCATAAAAGTAACGGCATGAGTCACGTGATACACATACTGCTCGGGCGTACTCGAATAAGCATGGCTTGTGCGAGGTTCGGTCCCCGCTTTCGTGGCAGTGTGGGTTAAAGGTACGTGCGACGTTGACCCGATACCCTTTTTCACGCTTGCTCCAGAAGTGGCGATTCGGCCTCGTGGACACGAAGACCCAGGCGGAAAAAGGGGTTTAATCCCCCCTTTGTAACGTGGAACGGGCTTCGGGAGATACAACAACACAACAACAACATGCATTTTAAGGCCATTTTCCCTGCCAGAGCGGGGATTAGCCTTGCGGTCCCCATGACAATCTTCTCCATTTTGCCCGATTTTCTGCATCTCTCCTTGTTAACCCCCTTGCCCGCATTTCTTCTTCCACCATCTTTAGCCAAGTCTTTCTCGGTCTTCCCCGCCCTCTACCTTTTTTTCTTTTTTTTTGTATACAAGATCGAGGCTCGTGAAAGGGGCTAACATTAATCACACAGAAAGACAAACCGACACATAAAACATATAACATGGGGAGCGGTAGACAAGATGGGGCGAGAGGGGGAGGAACACAAACACAACATCTGAGAGCAGGGACATCGAGAGATCTGTGGGAGGGAGGGGGCTTTTGGGGGGGGCATGGGAAGGGGGGGTGGGAGAGGTATAAAACATATGGACACTGCCGGGACTTCCAGGAAAGAAGTTGGAATTTCAAACAACGTGGATCTGGGGTGAATTAGTGGGGGTAGAAAAGTTCAAGGTTTTGGATGGGGAAAGATAAGAGATGGTGGTGAACAGCTGTTTTTAAAACCTGGAGGGAGGAGTGGGATTGAAGGGAGTGTGGGAGTTTGTTCCAGAGGCGGGAGAAAAGAGGAATGAAAGAGTGAAGGTGAGCAGAGAGCCGAGGTTTCGGCAGTTTAACCATCAGAGGGTTGCTGGCAGATCTTGTACGACCTGTAGGAATATTTTGGGGACAAAGCACAGAGAGAGCTGGGGGAGCAAGGCCGGAGAGGAATCGGTAGAAGACAAAAAGACCACCTACCTGTCTGCGGTGATTAAGTGACAGGCCCTCGGAGATAGCTTCATCACGGGAGATTCCTATGATTCTGAAAGCTTTGGTTTCAACAGCGGGAAGCCGAGCTAGGTGTGAGGCAGGAGCACCGGCCCATAGGGGAGAACAGTATTCCATTGAGCTGCGGATGAAAGCCTTGTATGTGGTGAGGAGCTCAGGTGTGCCGAGGAAGGACTTCGCACGACGGAGGATGCCCAGTCGGCGACTGGCTTTGGAGGCCAGCTTGGAAATGTGGTTTTCCCAAGAAAGATCATGGCAGATAGTGAGACCCAAAAGCTTGAGCGACAGAACTTCTTGGAGAGGATTGTTGAGGAAGTAGATGGGAGGGTTATCCAGTCGATCTTTTCGGAGAGACATAGTAAGAGTGTGAGATTTGTCAGGATTGAAAGACATGTTCCACTTGTTTGACCAGTCTGTGATTTTGTCCAGGTCTTCAGAGAGTGAGGAGGCTGCAGACTGCCGATCTGAGGGAAGAGGAATGGAGCAGAAGAGAGTGGAGTCATCAGCAAAGAGATAGAGAGGATGTTCCAGAGAGTCGGAGAGATCATTGATAAAGACCAGAAAAAGCACAGGGCCCAGAACACTGCCTTGGGGACCTCCAGCCTGAACAGGAAGGGGAGATGCGAGAAATCCATTCAGGCCCACACGTTGTCTATGACCAGAGAGGAAGTCCGCAAGCCATGCATGGAGATTTCCATGGATACGATAGGAGGAGGGTTTGGTGAGCAGAGCTGGGTGCCAGACCGTATTGAAGGCACGTGATATGTCAAGGGAGACGGCTATGATTTCCTGTTTGGCATTGAGGACCTCCATCCATTGTTGAGACAGCAGAAGCAGCATGTCCAGAGTAGAAATGACCTGGTCTGAATCCAAATTGATGATCGGAGATCAAGCCATTGGAGAAGAGGAAGGATTTGATATCCGAAGCAATGATGGATTTCATGACTTTGCTGATAATTGGGAGCAGGCTGATTGGTCTGTAGTTGCAAGGATCAGTTTTTGCACCTTTTTGTGTAAAGCGGTAATGTTTGCTGATTTCCAGGATGCTGGCAGATGATCTTGAGCAAAAGAGAGGGTGAAAAGAACAGAGAGAGGGTGAGATAGAACGGCAGAGCAGGATTTTAGGACCCGTGGGCTGATGCCGTCTGGTCCAGTTGCAGAATCAGAGTCGAGGTTTGACAAAAACTCCTCCACCTTGTCAGAATAGAAGGACACAGAGTCCAGGAGCAGTTGGGTTCGACTGAGTAAGGTGGGAACAGAGAGAGATGGGTTTGGGACACAAGATTTTGAGACAAACACAGAGTTGAGGCATTCGGCTTTGTCACGTGCGGTGTCAACTGTGTAGCCATTTGAGGTAAGGGAGGGGATGGAGGGGGAACAATCACCAGAAACGGATTTGACCAGACGCCAACAGGATTTGGAGGAAGGAGACAGGTTTGAGAGTTCATTCTTGAGTGTGGAGAGATAGTGCTTCCTGGCACTCCTGAGGGTAGACACACACTTGTTCCGAGCTTGGTGGAAGGAACTGAGATTGCCTTCAGTTGGATTAGCCTTCCAAGAGGCGAAGGCACGTTGTTTCAGGGCAACTGCCTCACCACAAGATTCAGTGTACCATGGACGGGAGGAAGGGTAAGACAACTGAAGACGAGATGGGATAAATCTGTGCATGAGAGAGAGCAGTTTGCTTTGGAAGAATTCCCAGGAAGAATTGATGTCAGAGGCAGTAGAGATGGGACACCAGTCCAGATGATTGCTGGCTGCTTGAGGACCGTGCCAGTTGGCCTGAGTGAAATGCCAGACTCGGTGACGCTGAGGAGGCTCTCTGAGAATGGCCAGAGAGATGTCCACTTTAACAAGCACATGATCAGAAGAACCGATTGGGGCAGAAGAAGAGCAGCAGACATTAGCAGGGAAGTTTGTCATAACCAAGTCTAGAAGAGAAGATACACCATTGGCTGAGATCCGGGTCAGGAAATTGACAGATTGTGTCAATCCCAGTGAGTCGCAGAAGTCCTTTGCTGAGGTGCCGTGGCTGGTGAGGGAGGTACCCACACCCAGCCAGCTGGCATGATGACAGTTGAAGTCGCCACATATGAGGAAGAGAGAGTTGGGATGAGTGGATAGAAGTTGGTCCATGTTGTCAGACAGTGAAATGTAAATGGAGTCATCACTGTTTGGAGGACGGTACAGAACACATATGAACAAAAGGTGGGAGCGGAGAGGAAGCCGTAGCCAGAGGTACTCCTGGGGGTGAGGTGGAGAGAGGGCAGTGCAAGGAGAGTGAGGAAGAGAGTTTTTGATAACGATAGCCACCCCACCACCAGGACGAGGCTCAGGTCTATCATACCGGAGGAGGGAGTAACCAGGAAGAGATATTAAGGAATCAGAGACATCTTGAAGGAGGAAAGTTTCTGTCATGCAGATCAAGTCTGGATTGTCAGAAGCAACCTGTATGGAGAGATCAGTCAGGTTTGAGCGAAGGCCCCGGATGTTTGAGGTCCGTACCGTTAATGAAGAGAGAGGGGGAGCATCGGGTACAGGGGAGGGGAGGGGAGATGTCGGGTAAGATGAATGATGAGAGGGGGAGGTAGGGAGAGCAGTTGATAGTGTGTCAGAGATTACAGAAGACTTACAAGAAAAGGAAGGATGAGGAGAGCGAAAGGTTTGATGGTGAAGGGATGAGGCACAGTGAGGGGTTGTTTGAGGGCGGGGCAGACTAAAGTGGAGGGTTGGGGGAGGTGGAGGTATGAGATAGAAGGGAGACGAAGTGGGGAGGAGGCAGCTTTGAGGAGGAGGAGGGGGAGGGAGAATTGGAGAGGAATGGTATGGCAGGAGATTTGAATGGGAGGGGTTGGGGGGAAGTTTTGAAGGGGAGGAGTGAGGGGGGAGTTTAGGAGGGGAGGGGCAAGGGGGGAGATTTGAAAGGGATGGGTGATGGGGATGTTTTGGAGGGGAGGGGCAAGGGGGTAAATTTAGAGGGGAGGGGTGATGGGGAAGTTTTGGAGGGGAGGGGTGATGGGGAAGTTTTGGAGGGAAGGGGTGATGGGGAAGATTTGGAGGGGAGGGGCAAGGGGGGAAGATTTGAAAGGGATGTGTGATGGGGAAGATTTAATTTTTTTTTTTTGAAGTGGAATGAGTTGGAGAGGAAATTGAAAGAAGCCTTTTAAATATGAAGAAAAACAGCGTGTTGTAATATACCACTGAATAAAACACTGAAGGGTAAAGATTAAACATATTTAAATAATATTTAAACAGAACCGTGAGCAATCTTAAATGCACAAAATTCCGACGGTGGAAGGGCCGAGAGGGACCACCACGAGGGACCACCACCACCACGTGAACAGAGCAAAAGGTGGATGGCAAGGAGATAATGGGGCGGGGCGAACAGCACACCTGGACAGAAGTACAGGATGAGACAACAGCACATGTGGAGGAAGGAAAAATAAATGTTTTTGGTTTTTGTTTTTTTGTTGTTTTTTGGGGGGGATTTTGGGGGGGTGGGGATTTAAAACGTCAGACAAAGAGTATTATGTTCGGGGTAGAAGGTAAAAATCTAAGAGCCAAGCAAAACACGAAGTAGGGGACTTAAGTTAGCAAACAACGACGGGGGTACAAGGCCGCACACGAGGAGCAGAACACGATTAATTACGGTATTTGCCAGACGGTATTTAAAACGTTAGACAAGTGGTCGATGTTCGGGGAAGTTAGGGGGAGAAGAGAAAATCTAAGAAATAAGCAATTCAGTGAAGGAAAGAACTTAAATTCACAGAACACCTATGGGGGTAGTAGTCCGTGGGCTGAGTAGGGTTTACATGCACCCCCCCCCCCCCCCACAACTTAACTTCCCGGGTATGTCCATGTACCCCCCACCCTAGGGGTTAGGAAAAACCATGTTAACAGAAAAAAAAACTCATTCCCAAGGTACCTCCCACGCATATTTTGATGTTACCCCCCCTGTGTCAGTGATTTCCGAAAATTAGGGGTAGGCGAAATTCAAATGGCCATAACTTTTTACCTCGTCATCCTATGGTTGCATATGACCCCTCAAAATGTTTGTCCTGGGACACTCTTTACAATGATGTGTTATATGCAAATGAGGTCACTAATGAGGTCACCAGAGGTCAAACTATGAGGGAATGAGTTTTTTTTTCTGTTAACATGGTTTTTCCTAACCCCTAGGGTGGGGGGTACATGGACATACCCGGGAAGTTAAGTTGTGGGGGGGGTGCATGTAAACCCTACTCAGCCCACGGACTATAGGGAAGCCAAGAGAAACCAAGCCGCGCACGCGGTGGGACAGAAAACGATTAAATTGTACAAAAGTTTGCAAGAATTGCAAATCAACACCAACGAGAGACACACTGCAACACATGCATAATAAAAAACGAGTAGAAATTGACGAAGACACGAATGGAAAAAAATACCATAACTTTGCTGCCGTGCAGAGGTCGAAGAGGCTTCCTTGCTCCAGGGACCGGAAACGGAAGTCAAACTTCCTTCTACATTCATTTCCATCACTCTTCTCAACCAGTCACTTTCATCCTTCCTCAACACATGACCAAACCATCTCAACCTGTTCCTCTTCACAGCATCAATCACAGGCTCTATTCCCATCATCCTTCGCAATTCATCATTTGTCTTCCTCTCTCTCAACGAGACTCCGCACATCCACCGAACCATTCGCATTTCCACCCTTTCCAGCCTTCGTTGCTGCTCTACATTCATTACCCATATCTCGCTCCCATAAATCATAACACTTCTCACACATGCAGCATACACCTTTCCCTTGAGCTTCAACGACACTCCCCTCCTCATCAGCACGCCACTCAGTTCCCGAACCTTCTTCCATGCACATCTCACTCCAGCAACCATTGCCGAGTCTGATCCACCTTCTCCATTCAGCATGTCTCCGAGGTAGAAAAATGTTTTCACACCTTCCAGCTTCACGCCGTCTCCAAGATCCAACTCAACATTTCTTCCATCTGCAGCTCCCTCTGTGCACACCTTACATTTGAATGTAGCTGCCACACTGGTTAATGACCCTCTCAGACCACTATATTTTTGATGAACCCACTCAGCGCACATTGTACGTTGAATGGAGTTCACTCTGACACCCTTCCTGCACACAGCACATGGCCACTTCCCAGTTCTTTCCACCTCATCACATGCTTTACCACTTGCCATCACCTTCATCTTTCCTATATTCACCTTCAGACCTTTTGTCTCCATACATTCCTTCCACTTGTTCATCTTTTCCTTCAGTCCATCCATACTTTCCGCAATCAGCACCAGATCATCTGCATACAACAACTTGGCAGTTGTTTGGAATCTTCTCCACTTGTCGATGATCTTCCGGACAGTTGAATGATCGATTTCAAATTGTTTGCAGATCTTTTTAAATCCCTTCCCAGGGTCGTATGCATCTATAACATTCTTTCTGAAGGCCTCAGAGAGCTCTTTTGATCTCGGCATGGTGACGCCGCACACTTCAACAACAAAGAACAAACCAAACTAAATGTCTGAGGTTTAAATAAGACAGGTTCCTCCAAGGTCCTCTCGAACGATGTTCTAATCATTTGCACCTGAGCTGGTGCACCTGATTCTAATTTTAGGTATTTGAAGTAGTGATAAATGTAAGGGTGTGCTTACTTTTTCTACATGCGAAATTTGCATTTATGTTTATTTAAATTATACAATGGACTACAAAATGTAAATGCTTCATGATATTTGTTATATTATATCACCTTTATCTATCAATATTGTTGAAATGAAGACCAAATAGCTGTATGTTGAAATATGATGAAAAAGTCAAAACTTTACATGGGGTGTACTTACTTTTTCACGTGACTGTATATATATAATATATATATACATATATTTTTTTTTGTTTGTTTGTTTTTTTGTTTTTTGTTACGGTTCCACGCCGCCCTCCTTCACCCCATACCAAGGGGGGATTAATCCCCTTGTCTTTGCTGGGCTTGGCGGAACCGAGGCTTGCAACGTCCCTTCCGGACAAACGTGGAGTAGGGTCTCGGGACCACTTCTCGCTCGTACCTAATTCCCTGCGCTGCCCTGGGAGCGAGGAAACAAGCCTCGCATGAACCACGTGTGGTTTGAGTACGTCGAGCGGATTGGGTACCATGTGGTCCCGATTAGTCTTAATTAGTGGAACCCGATTTGAGCGATCCTATTCGTGCCACGCTTCGCCAATGAAGGAAACCACAGAAACGATTGAATGGAAGAAAGGAAGAACAAAGGTTTTAATTATTCCCACACGTATATACAATGTTCAGGGACACAGAGACACAGAGTAGCCTTAGACAGTCTTAACTAAAGCCCAGACAACGGGCCCGTCTCACACTCACATAGGGAATTGCAGATGGGTAGATGTTCCCCAACGCGTCGATGTGGTCGTCCAGAGACGGTCCCCGTCCGGCTCTCCACGGCCCTGGCATGTCCCGCGAAGATGGTGGCAGGCGAAGGCAGGGACTCGTAGCGCGTCTCCCGAACAAGGCAGATGATGGGGCGGAACGGCAAAGGGCGGGACTTTAGCGCGGCTTGCGATTACTCAGTCGTTCTCACTCGCGCGTCTCAAATGCACTGTATATCGGTTCATGCGCGTCTGGCTGCGCCTGCGTATCTGTACAGTTCGCACACGCGGCCAACTCCTCTTCCTTGATCCTCTGAGCTGGTTTAGTGCACGCGAGTTCTCGTGCAAGTTCTTCATAACGATCCTCTTCCACGCTAGTCCTTCAAGCCCTCCGATGCAAGTCCTGTGAGTCCTGCCGAGGGCTTTTGCACAGCGGGTCTTATAGCTACGCCCCCCGAACCTTCTGGCACTCTCTCGAACCTTCTCACCACGCCCTGTGACGCAATGCCGCCGTCACCACCTCTGAGCCCTGATTGGCGGCTCGTGCTTACCGTCAGCGCTTCCGCCGCTCCACCCTCGACTCCGCCCCGGTCCTCCTCTGCCTGCCTCGTGTTAACTCGCCCAAAATGAACCAACGTTAGCACAAAAGAGATTGAGGCTACGGACGTAGGATGATCGGTGGCAGTAGGGCCTATCACCTGGCTCTTACTTCAACGCAGAACTAACAATGGAAAGGAACTAAGCTCACAAATACTAAGACATAACTATACTATCGCGAGGCTACATGTTGCTGTGACTAACTATGGGGGGCAAATTTTAACCTTTATTAGACTCACTTTACAAACTCAAAACCACAACAATATATGTATGTATATATATATATATATATATATATATATATATATATATATATATATATATATATATATATATATATATATATATATATATATATATATATATATATATATATATATATATATATATATATATATATATATATATATATGTTAGCCATTAGGGTTTAAACCCCATGACTCAATTGATCATAACATCTGAAATTATATATTGTGCTTCTGAAAACTGATTTGAACTCAGCTGCAGGCAGAGGCGGGTGGACAAAATGTGGTTTCGAGGCTCGAGGTGCAGGGTGGATCCTTAGCCCAGTAAACAAGTCCTTGAATGTATGTGCCAGACAGTAGATAATATGCTCACAACCCACGTACAGGGAAAACATGTTGCCAAACGCCTTCTTCACAAAGGGAATAATTAATTATATATCTTTGTAGTTTCCAGTGTGTCTCCTAAATCAAGGACGTAACCAACCTTGGAAAAGAAATATAGACATTACATATCCTTTGATTGTTATGTATTCAGCATGTGTATTCAACCATTAATCTACTATTATGCTTAGTGTCATGAAAACCATTGAAGATATTATGAGAGCATTTCCTTCGGCCTGCGCTCGGGTCTGATGTGTAAGTTTGGCCTTCTGCAGGAAGGGACGATGGTAGGTGGGTCTTTACGGTCCAGTTTGCTTTGTCTTTAGCGCAGACTCTTGTCTGATATTTTTGCTATATATGAAATGCCTTTTTGCTTATTTTGCAGCGAGTGTCTTGAGAAATTGCCCGCTGCGTGTCAGGCGGTGCATTCTTGAGCCTTGCTCCACACTGTGTGTTTGTAATCGATTTTATTAAACATTGTTGCTCTGATCCTCGTTCTTCTTCCTTCCCTTGAGGTCTTCGACCCACATATATATATATATATATATATATATATATATATATATATATATATATATATATATATATATAAAAACATACACACATGGGCTCATCAGGACAACCCACTGCAAATTGTTTATTTGTGACCAATCTAAGCCATTAATATACACAGGTGAGGCCTGATGAGCCCATAACAAGGGCGAAATCTAGATCGACATCTCTGCCTTTGTCTGTTTGTGACCATAGAGCTTTAATCTCAGTCTGCAAAGACTTGAGTACCACATGGATGCCTCTTAGTTTGGAGGTGATGTGTTGGTATAATTTATGTGTATGACGTCAGTGTCATGTCATAGGGTTAGTGTGCTTCCTTGGTTATATATATATATATTTACACAGATTTGGGAATGTATCAGGTCACTTATTGGCCTTACACGTTTCTGAAGAAACACAAAAAGTTATTCTCACTGTGCTGTGTGTGTCAGTCAGTCAGTGAGTCCGTCACTGGTCAGCTCACCTGGAACGGATATCCGTCCGTAAACACTTGACACTTCTTCTCCGAAACCGCTGATGGGATTGCGACCAAATTTGGCACAAATTATATTTGTTGTGTTGTGACTAAAGTTTGTTCACGGTATTAAAAAAATCGGGGTCTAGGGGGTTTACCGGGGTCAAAGTGGATCCAGGTTTGACCCCCCAAAATAGGTATTTGATTTCTTTTCTGAAACTACACACACAATTTTGATGAAACTTTACCACAACCTTCACTACCCGTAATGGACCAAAGTATGTTCACGGCATTAAAATAAATTGAGTCCTGAGGGTCTACTGGGGGTTGCCCCAAAAATTCGTATTTTTTGTTTGTTTGTTTAAAGTCTTATGATTATGTTAGTATGATTGTACATGCTGCCTTGTCTCCTAGCAACCATTGAAATTGGTTTAAAATACCTTTAGTTGGTGCACTATGATGTTTATTCTACCAGGTGAGCGCCAGGGGTAATGCCCCAATTTTTTTTTTAGATCTACTGTAATCTACATAGCCAGGCAAAGTTCGACATTGTTGAATGCTCCATCTTGTTCGTAAGAGTTCTTCTTGAGAAATGTTGCTGATTATAATTATTACTGAAAGATAAAACCAAGGAAGCGCCTTCAGGGGTCTCGGGGGTAGTTTCCGAACCCCCTAGGGTAAACCCCCGAGACCCCTGAAGCATTTATACTTTTTTTTTTTTTTTAATTAAAAGCACATTTTATCACAAAATTGATCACGACTTTCCCCAGACCACAAATGCTGATTTTCAAAATGCACTGTACCTGGTCTCTCCACAGAACCAGCACCTGTTCAGCAGTCGTCGCCAACTGGAGACCGAATTGGCCGAGATCACATCTTTGCATGAGGAAACGATTGTGGAGTTCCGCACCGCTGATGAGAGGGCAAAGAAGGCCATGTTTGATGTATGTTTACAACACCGACGGTGACGGGGCAGCAATTAAACAGTAATGGCAAAAAGGATTCTTTGATGAAGTCGATTTGTGTTCGATCAACAGGCAGCACGTCTGTCGGAGGATCTGAAACAGGAGCAAAATCACACAGCGCACCTGGAAAGAATGAAGAGGAACCTGGAGCTGCAGCTGCGTGAGCTTTCCACCAAGATAGAGGAGTCTGAAGGATCGGCCATGAAGGGCGGAAAAAAAGTGATCCAGCAGCTTGAGCTGAGGGTAAAAATGGACAAAAATGCAACACACAAATCAGCATGTACCTAGTCCTTACGCTTGGTATGCAGTACCTGGTATGCCGTCCTTACAATTGCTGATATAATGACCTCATACCTAGATCAGCATGTACATGTATGCAGTCCTTACAGTTGCTGATATGATGACCCCATACCTAGATCAGCATGTACCATTGTACATGTATGCAATCCTTACAGTTGCTGATATAATGACCTCATACCTAGATCAGCATGTACATGTATGCAGTCCTTACAATTGTTGATATGATGACCTCATACCTAGATCAGCATGTACATGTATGCAGTCATCACAATTGCTGATATGATGACCTCATACCTAGATCAGCATGTACATGTATGCAGTCCTTACAGTTGCTGATATGATGACCCCATACCTAGATCAGCATGTACATGTATGCAGTCCTTACAGTTGCTGATATGATGACCCCATACCTAGATCAGCATGTACCATTGTACATGTATGCAATCCTTACAGTTGCTGATATAATGACCTCATACCTAGATCAGCATGTACATGTATGCAGTCCTTACAATTGTTGATATGATGACCTCATACCTAGATCAGCATGTACATGTATGCAGTCATCACAATTGCTGATATGATGACCTCATACCTAGATCAGCATGTACATGTATGCAGTCCTTACAGTTGCTGATATGATGACCTCATACCTAGATCAGCATGTACATGTATGCAGTCATCACAATTGCTGATATGATGACCTCATACCTAGATCAGCATGTACATGTATGCAGTCCTTACAGTTGCTGATATGATGACCTCATACCTAGATCAGCATGTACATGTATGCAGTCCTTACAGTTGCTGATATGATGACCTCATACCTAGATCAGCATGTACATGTATGCAGTCCTTACAGTTGCTGATATGATGACCTCATACCTAGATCAGCATGTACATGTATGCAGTCATCACAATTGTTGATATGATGACCTCATACCTAGATCAGCATGTACATGTATGCAGTCCTTACAATTGCTGATATGATGACCTCATACCTAGATCAGCATGTACATGTATGCAGTCCTTACAATTGTTGATATGATGACCTCATACCTAGATCAGCATGTACATGTATGCAGTCCTTACAATTGCTGATATGATGACCCCATACCTCGATGGGCATGTACATGTATGCAGTCCTTACAGTTGCTCATATGATGACTCCATAGCTAGATCAGCATGTACATGTATCCAGTCCTTACAATTGCTGATATGATCACCCCACACCAAGATCCGCGAATTGGAATCTGAGCTTGGCACGGAACAGAAGCGGCAGGTGGACACGGTGAAGAATCTACGCAAACAAGAGCGCCGCGTCAAGGAGCTGTCATTCCAAAACGACGAGGCCACAAAGAACCATCTGCGAATGCAAGACCTTGTCCAGAAACTCCAAAACAAGATCAAAGTCTACAAACAACAGCTCGATTCTGTGGTCTGTGGAAGTTCTTCATTCTTACTATATTTCCGTTTGTAGTGTTTTCTGTCTGGAAATATTTGACGTTTCTCTCTCATTACAGATATGTCCGTGGCCTCTCTGTTGTTTTCCACTTCTCTCCAAGTGTCGCTCCCTCTGTTCTCGCTCAGCGCACTGACACCTTCTCCCCTCCTCTGCCCAGTTCCTCCGTGTCATGCGTGTTCTTCCAGTAACCCTCTCCTGGGTAAACTCCCAAAATCCAGGCTTTCCTCACACCTCTACTCTTTTGTTCCTCTTTTCACACGTTTCTGGAACCACCTCCTGGAAGCCGTTCAATTGCGCTCTTCCTCCCAGGACTTGAAGCAGCTGGTGCATCACCATCTTGCATCATCCACCATCCCTACCGGCAATCTTTTTTTTTAACCTCTATTAGCCCGACCTGACCCAACCCTCTTTGCAGGTTTCTGTTTCCTCCACTTATGTCTCCTCTTCCCTCTTCATTCATTTCCTTGCTGTGTTCAACTGTTGTCCCATTCGTCAGTTCGTTGCTGTTTTACCCTCTGTCACCGCACTCTTCCATGATTGTCCATTTTGTTTACAGAGAAAGCCCTCAATTTCGAAAAAGTGAGAATTGCTAAATCTGATAATTTATAGAAATGATCATTTTGTATCCTGTGTGGAACCATCGAACAAAAAATGAAAAATCTACTGAATTCCCCAGTACTTTTTGTGTAGGCCTGCCATGTCTCGTCATTGCAGGAAGAGGGATCTGTGTTTTCCTGTGAATTTCACGTGACGTTCAGGCATTGCTGGGCATAACATGGCGATCATAATATGGAATTCACTGAAATTGTGTATTCTGCTACTTAATGTCGCATTTACCATTTCATAGAAAGATTGCCGAAGATCACAACCCTCCCATCTACATCTACATTCCGCAAACCCTCTCATCTACATCTACATTCCGCAAACCCTCCCATCTACATCTACATTCCGCAAACTCTCCCATCTACATCGACATTCCACAAACTCTTACATCTACATTCCACAAACTCTCCCATCTACATCTACATTCCGCAAACCCTCCCATCTGCATCTACATTCCGCAAACTCTCCCATCTACATCGACATTCCGCAAACCCTCCCATCTACATCCACATCTACATTCCGCCAACCCTCCCATCTTCATCTACATTCCGCAAACTCTCCCATCTACATTGTCGTGGAAGTGTGTTTGGGACTCGAGACTCCAATGACCGGAAACAGGTTTACAAAAGATCAAGACTTTATTAACTACTAGTTCACTTGTTTCAATATAATAAGGAACTACAATACCATAACGAATTTAGTAATTCAAGTCGTTGGTTCTTCCTCATTGGCCGGTGCTCTCCTGGCGCTGCTTTCCCATTGCATACTCGTTCGTCCGTCGGGCAGATGTTCTCGTGGCAAGTCCTCCTGACTCAAAGTTTGCTCTTGCTTATATGGGCAAATTGGAGTTAATCCTCCGTGCGCTGAATGTTAATCCTCCGTGCGCTGAAGCTCCTTGGTCATCCACAACCGCCTCCCTGCTGGGGAGGTTCTTCACCCTCTTTGCATCCCGATGTCCAAAAACAAATAGTGCGGGCTTGGGAATGTGTGTTAGCCCGGGGTCGTAATAAAGGTGGACAAAAGGACTCCCAGCTTCGACAGAGCGAGATACATTCCTGACATTCTTACAACCACCTGCTAGTACCTGCTTCCAACCAATGAGTTATACTGAGTTACAATCAATGAGTTACATTTCCACAATTCCCTCATCTTTTTGTTTTTGTTTATATTAACCATTAATCTAAACATCAATAAAAGTAAACAATCAATCACTACAAGTAAACATCAATACAAGTATAAGTAAATAATCAATCACTACAAGTAAATATCAATACAAGTATAAGTAAATAATCAATCACTACAAGTAAATATCAATACAAGTATAAGTAAATATCAATACAAGTATAAGTAAATAATCAATCACTACAAGTAAATATCAATACAAGTATAAGTAAATATCAATACAAGTACTCAAACCACAACTTTGGTAATTACATTCCCTTGGGCATACACCGTCATCCTGCAAGAATCACAAAACATTTCGTTGGTCATTGACTCCTTCCATATTGTTCAATCTATTGCATTTGCATCACAAATATCTTTTCAAAACAACACTTCACCATCACCAAGATACAACAATTTCACTTCATTTTCAAGTTTTGTAAAGCATCTGCAACATCTGGCAAAAACGTTTGCCTCCACACAAATGTTGACTCTTTGTTTGAAAGGAAGGGCTGATCACTTGTGTTTGAATCCAGGTATGAAACATTTTCTGTCTTCATAACACCTGCACTACTTCGTGTAGGATTTCGCTGTGTGGTAACAGTGCGGAGTCATAGACTGACCCTGCTCTCCATGTAGCATTCTTGCCACTTTTGCTGTAAACCATAATAATTCCTGAACAAGGCCTTCGCCCAGTTGTAGTCGACTTGCCTCTTCCCTCATTATGAGTGGGCAGCAAGTATTGGTGTGACGTTGATTGGCCAGCAAGATGTGGAACAGGGATGCCGGATGCATCCACAATGATGTTGGGACCATGGTGTTCAGGTCATCCATGGTCCATACCATGAGCAACCAGCGGAATTGTGCACAGCTGTTGTGAAAAGGCACAGCCATTTGTTTGCAGCTCCATGCTGGCTCCCCGCAAGTTGGTGAAGTAATAACATATGTTCCCGCATTTCACAGAGGTTGCAGGTAAAATGTCGTTGTCCTGCAACTTCTGATGTGATGAATGTTCCAAGCCTTCGAACAAGAGTAAGTGATCGCCTTTCTTTCATATGTTGCAGTGTGATCCAGGCAGATGGTCACATAAATTTCCTTGGTGAAGGTAAGCATCCATCTCCAAGTTACACGGGAGAATGTCTTCATCATTCTTTGAGAAAGAGGGTGTATGCCACGATTAACTTCATTTTTTAGCCACAAATTTTCTTTCTTTCTTCTTCCCAATTCCGTTAGCAATCCCTCCAAAATGTGATCTCGTCTTATCCTTATGCTCAGTCATATCTGAATCTGCTTTCCGCACACACTGAATCAGATAGGGTACATCTTACCATGAAATCAGCATAATCATGTATATCTTCCGACAGTTTCACATTCAACAATTTGTTGTTTTTCCTTAACACAAAAAGTTATATTCATTTATATGCGTCACACAAATAATATTCAATCAGGTATGTATTTTATTACTAAACTAAGAATAGCATTGTATATGATTACAATCACAAACGGGAATACCTAATTCCCAACAACAATTTTCCCAAACCAACAAATTAAGCATAATGTATAATTACCATAATTCCTCTCCACTTTTTCTTTTCCCTCTTTTTTTTTTTTTTTTTTTTTTTTTTTTTCCTAACAGTGTGTCACTCGTGGTGATATGAGTTCATTGATATTGTAATTGACACAACTCATAACATTGTCGTTATGCCATTATCTTAATTCTACTGTTTATGTCGCCATAAAAGTCTTCCTTTTTTGGTTCCACATTTCTTTCCTCATTTGTCACTTCATGTGTTATCATCGTGTTGTTGGTTACCTTATTCAAACACACCGTCACTAAGGCTTTCAAGCAAGCCACCACTAAAACAATTGCCAATATAACTACTAAACCAACAAACAAGTCTGCTACTCCTTGTATATATTCATATCTATGACATAGTTATATGTCGATGACATTTAACATTATATACCAAACTAACAAGCTTCCTAAAAGGTAAATAAAGAAAATCCCTTAATATGTAACATAATCAGATTATTTGTCTTACCCTGATCCCCCTATCTCCCGGGGTTGAACTCAATCCCCTGATCATGGGTGTAGTTGTGATACATTTTTTCACTCATGCTGTATTAATATCAGCAGGTAATTGTATGTCATGTAGGCAAATAAATGTCACTATTCCAAGTAGGAATATCACATGTTGAAAATGTAATGTTTATCAATGCAAGGGGTGTTAAAATGTAATTCAAATGACTGTAAATCATGACTATCATTTATCCGCCACTGAATGTTCTGCTGGGCTGCTAGGTGCAGCCTCATTTTCTGTGGGATCGTCCACCTTAGCCCCATGTGCTTGCTTGCAATGAGAGGCATGAATCCAACTTTCTATTTTGGGTCCATATTTGTTTCTATTCTTATCAATCTCCTATGGTTTATCAATTCGTTCCAAGATACCGCAACCAAAGGTTTTAACCAAAGCTCTACCAAACTATTTCCAATTTGAACAAAAATGCCAGTGAAACAATGATTTGAAGGATTAACTTCAAGGGGTCAATAAATTTATTCTATAGCCAGATCTAATTTTCCCATCCAATAGTTTGCCTTGCCACATGTCATATTATAACACCTTAATAAACCTTCGAAAAAATGTTTCCCATCTCAACAAATTTCCTTTTTACAAATAGCCATGTGTAACTTACGTATTTAACTACAATTTCCTCTCAATTTGTTTGGCCTAACTGGCCGCAAAAGTGGCTGCCAGCATGCAGTACCGTTTTTTATCTACCAAGGAAGTGTTCCACACAAGACCTCTACCAAAATGTTGTTTGTAAAAACAAATCTGGGATTTCTGATTACATGGATGCACACTCTCAGGACATTTTCAGGCTGCTGTTAACAATCCACTACGATAAATTAATTCCTTTACCCACAATCAAATAATTAGTACAAATTGAGGATATTATCCCTATCACATTCTTTTATAGATTCATTATGTTGGATCTAATTTTTTCCAATAATTTTCCACTGCTGTAAGGCAGAACAATAGCTCTCATAAGTCTTAGTAATATCGTACTTAATTTGCCCAGCAGAGAATAATTTATTTACTATCCTTTCTCATCTGTTAACCAGTGACTTTGTTTAAACTCCAGAACTGAAAACCCACAATAGTTCAAACCAGCAAAATTTTCTTTACTCTTTTCCCATATCATCTATGCCTAAAACACATCCATACATACAGCACAATTTATATGCTGATAAAATTCAAGTTTATATATATAAAATCCATGAGCAGAGTATTCTGGGAAGTCAGTGTAAGACCTCTCCCAAATTTGGATGATTTTGTACTTCCTCATTTCCTTTTATGAAGCTCATATCCATAAATAGATGTTATTCTCATATACATTCTATCAAAAATGGAATCCCAAAATTACTCACAATTTTACTATTAATTAATGGCTGCTCATAACCCAGCACATCAAATTTTTATATTCCATTTCCCTTGACAAAAGAGATAATGCTCATAATCAAATTATATTTCTATTTTATTTTACGGATTCTCTGGATATTCAATCCCATCCACATATCCCAATCCCATCCACATATAACTATCCATTTCCAGACAGGCACACTGTCGGTGTCAACAATCTTGTAAGATTGATACACAAAAACACACACACACATGCATTATGCATATTTGTTTGCGTTGGAACCATTATTTACAGATCAGATGGGTGTCAATTTTATTTCAATTTCATAAAATTTGTCAATCAAATTCAAAATGCTTATAGACAAATAAACCAAAAGTCCATTCTTAGAAAACCCTTATGATGTCACATTGAAATTACCCTTTCTGCCTTCACAATAATCTATCCAAATTTTGACTACACACCCATTTGCATGTCAGTCGACCATTGACCTATCAATCGTGCGGAACAATAGTCCGAAATTCCCACCTGATCATCATGTGACTCTTGTTACTTGGTTTGCCAAAAATTGCAACGCAATTGTTCCAAACTTTGTAAATTTAAAATTGCTGTGCCCAAAATAGAAGATCCAATTTTGGCATTTGATCAATTAATTATTAATTTGTTAACAAGCAAAAAGAAAAAATGAATCATTCTTGCTCTGAAAACTTTTCAGACACAAGAATCATCGACAGTTATTCATGTTTGTCCAGTAATCGAATCTGTTGAGGCCAATCATCATTTGGGATTTGCAGCAATGAAGGCCTAATCATTGTCTGAGGTATCGGTCAGCACTGGTACCCTTGATCTTGGTTTACCCTATTAACTTGTCTTCCTTTTGGTATACGGACATCCTCTTTTCCAATGTCCCATCCGTCCACATTTGAAACACCGGTTTCTGTCGTTGTCTGATCTGTGCACCTGTGCACTTGTATTGCTGGGCTGCATCTCTACATCCCTGAGTTGCCACTGCAATCTCTCGTTATCTCCTGAAACACGAAAAAATTCTCTGTACCGTCCTTTTTGGGGAGACAACTGGAAATCTGATGGGACAACTGTCACTTTCGTTCCTAATTTCGAGGGCAGTTGTGCATTTGTCTCCTCCACTGTATCCTGTATCCTTTTTATTTTAAGTTCTAGATCCGTTATCCGTTCTTGCTGTTCCCGTTGTCTGGATTCACCATCCCAAAGATGGAATGCAAGCCAGTCTACCGTTAGATTCTGTCTCTTCCTGGCTTTCAATCTTTGTTCCAATCTTTCCAATCGACTTCGCTCGAATGTACCATCTCTTGGAAACTCCTCATCATGTCCCTTTGTCCACAAATACCAATTCTCGACCTGTCTTATAGCTTCGGCACCATAACGGTCGTACATATGATGTGTACAAGTACCTTTTTGTGGAATTTCTGGTTGTCCTTGTGTATTCTTGCAGGCTCCATTTCCCATTCTGCCTTTTATCAAAGTAGCGTTGGATGTGTTGTAGCTTGTTCCAGGTTCCTCTAAAGCTTCACTCGTACCTCCAGGAAGGATCTCTCCACCTGTTCACACGGTGATTTCCAGAGAATCTCCCTCAGCTGTGGCTTTTGCACAATCCAATCTCACAGATCAGTATTTGCAGATGAGCCGGAGGGTCAGTATGAAATGGGTGAATCCTCAGGTGTCCGCTCTGTTTGACGGGGAAATCACACAATGGTAACCGCACATATATATCTGTATATAAACTCACCACCTTGCTCAATTTTCCCAGGTTGTCTCCACATTGATTAATATCTCGCAAATATATCAAAGCTTCTTTCTTGAGACCGCATTTTCATCAATCAAACAATCAATATATTCAATTCAATTTATTCAGTTCAATTTATGCAATTAAATTCAATCAATTAGATTCAATCAATTAACAATTCAATCAATTATTCAATTTCAATTAATTCATCAATATTCATCAATAAATCAAATTAATCATTTTGAATGACTCCTTGCATAAGCCCTTTCCCCAATGATGTCAGGACAGGTCCATCCATTGACTGAGATCGACTCATCGGTCATCACCTCTGGTTCGTACCTCATGTCAATTGATGAATCACCGTCCTGTCCTAGGGTCATATCTGACATATTTCCCCATTTTGCCTGGTCTCCACAAATTTTCTTTGCAACCACTAAAGGCAACTCATCCTTCATTCGTGAGACAGCCAAAATGGATGGCAGATATTAAAGTTCATTGGAAAAAATATCTCATCATTTTTTTTTTTCTTTAATAGTACCCAAAATCTCTTGGCAATTTAAATTTCGTAAAACTACTGAAATAAGACTGTAAAATTCCTTCAATCATGCTAAATTTTGAAGCTCCATTGCTTGTAACACCCAATTTATCCCATAGGGCTTGAAAGTTCTTTCCCAAGTTCATGCAATCATTCTGCATTTGAACCCTATGATATCATTCATTATAATAATCATCATGATTTTATAGTCATGGTCATATCATAATCATCTATTTAAAACGAACATTTCCTTTATCACCACAATTATGTGGTATAATCAACAATAGAATAAAACTGTACATAGCAACAGGCTACCTCATGGCCACTCAGTATACCTATTGACAATAAGTCATAACAATATCGAATAATCATTGAACAATTCAAAAATCGCTTCCACTGCTCCAGCCGCAGCATTCGTCATTTTGTTTGCTCATCCGCATGACCAAAACGAAATAAAGGGAGCTCAACCATTACACAGCGCTTTTAATGGCGCATGCCATAGAAACTCAACGCAATTTCGACTCAGCCAGAAAACGAGCAAATTTTGCAGGATGTTAACTGGAATTAGTCGTGAAAATATATCCAAAATACACAAAAAATACACATCCACAAAATAAACAACAAACCCAAGGTCGACCCTCTTACACAGTAAATTACATCATTTCAGCATCGTATTGATTGCTGAAATATTCCAGGGTTTATACATACCTTAAAAGAGGTATGCGTGGTGTTGCCCCCTCCCACGTTTATTCCAGGGTTTATACACACCTTAAAAGAGGTATGCGTGGTGTTGCCCCCTCCCACTTTTAATTCCTCATTAAATTACTTATTAAATTACTTATTAAATTACTCATTAAATTACTCATTAAATTACTCATTAAATTATTCGTTAAATTACTCATTAAATTACTCATTAAATTACTCATTAAATTATTCGTTAAATTACTCATTAAATTACTCATTAAATTATTCGTTAAATTACTCATTAAATTACTCATTAAATTACTCATTAAATTATTCGTTAAATTACTCATTAAATTACTCATTAAATTACTCATTAAATTACTCAGTAAATTATTCGTTAAATTACTCATTAAATTACTCATTAAATTACTCATTAAATTATTCGTTAAATTACTCATTAAATTACTCATTAAATTACTCATTAAATTACTCAGTAAATTACTCATTAACTTAACTTACATAGTTTCAGCATTGTATTGATTGCTGAAATATTCCAGGGTTTATACACACCTTAAAAGAGGTATGCGTGGTGTTGCCCCCTCCCACTTTTAATTACTCATTACATCGTTTCCATTTAAAAAAACATCGCTTCTACTGCTCCAGCCGCAGCATTTGTCACTTTGTTTGCTCATCCGCATGACCAAACCGAAATAAAAGGAGCTCAACCATTACACAGCGCTTTTAATGGCGCATGCCATAGAAACTCAACGCAATTTCGACTCGGCCAGCAAACGAGCAAATTTTGCAGGATGTTAACTGGAATTAGTCGTGAAAATATATCCAAAATACACAAGAAATACACAAAAATACACTCCCACACAAATAAACAACATTTATTCCGTTCAACAGAACAAACATTTCCTCTATCATGACACGCATGTCTTCAAAATTATATGACCAAGAGAAAAAGTAAAATTAATTAAAACTGCGGGCAGTGATGATCCGGGGACCATACCGCTCCATCCTGATTGGACGAGTGCGTGCTAGAGTCGTTAACAACGACAGTCCAGATCCGATTGTTCAAAATTTCAACTCAATCGATCGAAAAATGAACGCAGGGATGCATTTTAAAGGTGCAGTGGCACTAACTGAGTTGCCACGAATATGGCCACGAAATTGCCAATATGGCCATCACAAAATATTTTCCTTAATCAATTGGCTCATAGCATAACCAATCTGCAAGTATTTCATCCGAAGATGTATCTCTCAGGAATTTTAATTAAATAAGTCATTTATAAATCAACGAGTTAATTTATTAAATGATTAATCAATAAATCAATATTTTCCTTGACAGCCACATCACTTGGTCAGTGTCATGTCCAAATATCAGCTTCCTTACTCAAAAGGTGCCTGAGTTAATGTAATGTAATTACTGTAATAAGATTACTGCAATTACTGTAATGATTACTGTAATTACTGTAATTACCGGAACTGTAATTACTGTAATTACCTCAGGTAATTACTGTAATGTAATTACTGTAATGTAATAAGAAATGTAATTAATTAAATAAGTACTTCATTAATCGTTAATAATGAAATAATTCCTGAATTCTCATTCGATTCACTTGACATTCGAATGTCCCCAAAACGTTGGAGCAAAACGTTGCAACAACGAAAGTGAAACGTTGTAGCGACGTTGTGGAAATGTTAGCAAAACCCAACATTTGAATGTTCCCATTCATTCCAACAACAAGTTCCAACAACAAGTTCCAACAACAAGTTCCAACAGCAAGTTCCAACAACAAGTTCCAACAACAAGTTCCAACAACAAGTTCCAACAAGTTCCAACAGCAAGTTCCAACAGCAAGTTGCAACAACAAGTTCCAACAAGTTCCAACAACAAGTTCCAACAACAAGTTCCAACAACAAGTTCCAACAGCAAGTTCCAACAGCAAGTTCCAACAACAAGTTCCAACAGCAAGTTCCAACAACAAGTTCCAACAACAAGTTCCAACAACAAGTTCCAACAAGTTCCAACAGCAAGTTCCAACAGCAAGTTGCAACAACAAGTTCCAACAAGTTCCAACAACAAGTTCCAACAACAAGTTCCAACAACAAGTTCCAACAAGTTCCAACAGCAAGTTCCAACAGCAAGTTGCAACAACAAGTTCCAACAAGTTCCAACAACAAGTTCCAACAACAAGTTCCAACAACAAGTTCCAACAACAAGTTCCAACAGCAAGTTCCAACAGCAAGTTCCAACAACAAGTTCCAACAGCAAGTTCCAACAACAAGTTTCAACAACAAGTTCCAACAACAAGTTCCAACAACAAGTTCCAACAACAAGTTCCAACAGCAAGTTCCAACAACAAGTTCCAACAAGTTCCAACAGCAAGTTCCAACAGCAAGTTGCAACAACAAGTTCCAACAGCAAGTTCCAACAACAAGTTCCAACAAGTTCCAACAGCAAGTTCCAACAGCAAGTTGCAACAACAAGTTCCAACAAGTTCCAACAACAAGTTCCAACAACAAGTTCCAACAAGTTCCAACAACAAGTTCCAACAGCAAGTTCCAACAACAAGTTCCAACAAGTTCCAACAGCAAGTTCCAACAGCAAGTTGCAACAACAAGTTCCAACAAGTTCCAACAACAAGTTCCAACAACAAGTTCCAACAGCAAGTTCCAACAAGTTCCAACAGCAAGTTCCAACAGCAAGTTCCAACAAGTTCCAACAGCAAGTTTCAACAAGTTCCAACAACAAGTTCCAACAACAAGTTGCAACAACAAGTTCCAACAAGTTCCAACAACAAGTTCCAACAGCAAGTTCCAACAAGTTCCAACAGCAAGTTCCAACAAGTTCCAACAGCAAGTTCCAACAGCAAGTTCCAACAACAAGTTCCAACAACAAGTTCCAACAACAAGTTCCAACAACAAGTTCCAACAACAAGTTCCAACAAGTTCCAACAGCAAGTTCCAACAACAAGTTCCAACAGCAAGTTCCAACAGCAAGTTGCAACAACAAGTTCCAACAAGTTCCAACAGCAAGTTCCAACAAGTTCCAACAACAAAACTTTGAAACCACAATCCAATCTCACTTGGTCATCACTCTGTCTATCTCTTTTTGTCTGTCTCTCTCTATGTGTCTGACTATCATCTTTATCTCTGTTTGTCTCTATGTCTCTCTCTCTATCTCTCTCTGTCTATCTCTCTCTGTCTGTCTCTCTCTATGTGTCTGACTCTGACTATCATCTTTATCTCTGTTTGTCTCTATGTCTCTCTTTCTTTCTTTTTCTGTCTATCTCTCTCTGTCTGTCTCTCTTTCTCACTTTGTCTCACTCTGTCTATCTCTTTTTGTCTGTCTCTCTCTATGTGTCTGACTATCATCTTTATCTCTGTTTGTCTCTATGTCTCTCTTTCTTTCTTTTTCTGTCTATCTCTCTCTGTCTGTCTCTCTTTCTCACTTTGTCTCACTCTGTCTATCTCTTTTTGTCTGTCTCTCTCTATGTGTCTGACTATCATCTTTATCTCTGTTTGTCTCTATGTCTCTCTTTCTTTCTTTTTCTGTCTATCTCTCTCTGTCTGTCTCTCTTTCTCACTTTGTCTCACTCTGTCTATCTCTTTTTGTCTGTCTCTCTCTATGTGTCTGACTATCATCTTTATCTCTGTTTGTCTCTATGTCTCTCTTTCTTTCTTTTTCTGTCTATCTCTCTCTGTCTGTCTCTCTTTCTCACTTTGTCTCACTCTGTCTATCTCTTTTTGTCTGTCTCTCTCTATGTGTCTGACTATCATCTTTATCTCTGTTTGTCTCTATGTCTCTCTCTCTTTCTCTCTCTGTCTATCTCTCTCTGTCTGTCTCTCTTTCTCACTTTGTCTCACTCTGTCTATCTCTTTTTGTCTGTCTCTGGGGTAGATGTAGGGATGGGTTCTTTTTAGGATCATGTTGCATCGAGCATTATTTTTCAAACAGTGTGACTATTAAGCCCACGCCAAAACCTCTGACATCCCACCATTAACACCTATTTTAAGCGTGCCGAATCAGTAAGCATCACCCCTTATATGAGCCTCGACCAGAGGGTGGTTGTCACCCACAAACACTCGTCGCGAGCTGTTCCATTGTCTGTTGATTCCCATTCTGCTGTTTTTGTCTCATAATCAAGATAAATTTGGAACAGCCCTTAAACTAACACCAAGCAGATCAATTTTTATATTTAAATATAAAATCATTTTCTCATTAATTCATAATCATAAAATCATTTAATCCGTGTCACCCATGCTATTTATCTAGCAAATTTCGTCAAAAAAAAAACACAACAGGTTTTAGTTATGGCGGGAAAACTGAAAAAAAAATTCTCTATTTAAAACGGGTGTACACGATTGTACACGTGTACGGACCTTACCGACCCGGCAAACAAATCGCCTCATGCACATCAGTGGTGCGTTTCTTCGTGGCGCGTGTCAGAAGAATTACACAGCGCAGGAAAAATACGTATTTACAGAAATCGTTAAAAAAAAACTCGGATAATCGCTAAAATCGTTGTGGCCGGTGTACCATATTGGAAATATATATATATATATATAATTATAATTCCGTTTCCCGGTTCCCTGTCGCTCGCCAAGCGCCGATCAAGTCAAGTGCTTCGAACAAGTGCAAAAAAAAAGTAGTACTTTATCCGTGTGCTGGTGGGTAAACGAGTGTACCGGCCTTACACGTCCTGGAAGCAGATCGTCCCATGGTGCACTCATGGCACGATCTTGCTCCTAGTTCATGGTAAGGCTTCTAATAACCAGCGTCGAACTGGCGCATCTATTTACACAGCGCAAAAATACGTTACACTCCTCGGATTATCGTTACGTTACCTATATCGTGGTATCGGTGCGTAGGGAAGTCCAACACCACCTCCTCCACCATGTATGTACAAAAACTAAACACAGGTTCGTATTTCATAATGGACAATCCCCAAGAAGCCATGCTTACCTTGGCGATGTCCACTCGATCCACGTACGGTAGCCACCAAGTTGTCGTGGAAGTGTGTTTGGGACTCGAGACTCCAATGACCGGAAACAGGTTTACAAAAGATCAAGACTTTATTAACTACTAGTTCACTTGTTTCAATATAATAAGGAACTACAATACCATAACGAATTTAGTAATTCAAGTCGTTGGTTCTTCCTCATTGGCCGGTGCTCTCCTGGCGCTGCTTTCCCATTGCATACTCGTTCGTCCGTCGGGCAGATGTTCTCGTGGCAAGTCCTCCTGACTCAAAGTTTGCTCTTGCTTATATGGGCAAATTGGAGTTAATCCTCCGTGCGCTGAATGTTAATCCTCCGTGCGCTGAAGCTCCTTGGTCATCCACAACCGCCTCCCTGCTGGGGAGGTTCTTCACCCTCTTTGCATCCCGATGTCCAAAAACAAATAGTGCGGGCTTGGGAATGTGTGTTAGCCCGGGGTCGTAATAAAGGTGGACAAAAGGACTCCCAGCTTCGACAGAGCGAGATACATTCCTGACATTCTTACAACCACCTGCTAGTACCTGCTTCCAACCAATGAGTTATACTGAGTTACAATCAATGAGTTACATTTCCACAACATCTACATTCCGCAAACCCTCCCATCTACATCGACATTCCGCAAACCCTCCCATCTACATCTACATTCCGCAAACCCTCCCCCTTCATCTGCATTCCGCAAACTCTCCCATCTACATCTACATTCCGCAAACCCTCCCATCTGCATCTACATTCCGCAAACTCTTCCATCTACATCTACATTCCGCAAACCCTCCCCCTTCATCTGCATTCCGCAAACTCTCCCATCTACATCTACATTCCGCAAACCCTCCCCCTTCATCTGCATTCCGCAAACTCTCCCCCTTCATCTACATTCCGCAAACTCTCCCATCTACATCTACATTCCGCAAACCCTCCCCCTTCATCTGCATTCCGCAAACTCTCCCATCTACATCTACATTCCGCAAACCCTCCCCCTTCATCTGCATTCCGCAAACCCTCCCCCTTCATCTACATTCCGCAAACCCTCCCCCTTCATCTGCATTCCGCAAACCCTCCCCCTTCATCTACATTCCGCAAACTCTCCCCCTCCATCTACATTCCGCAAACCCTCCCCCTTCATCTGCATTCCGCAAACCCTCCCCCTTCATCTACATTCCGCAAACCCTCCCCCTTCATCTACATTCCGCAAACCCTCCCCCTTCATCTACATTCCGCAAACCCTCCCCCTTCATCTGCATTCCGCAAACCCTCCCCCTTCATCTACATTCCGCAAACTCTCCCATCTACATCTACATTCCGCAAACCCTCCCCCTTCATCTGCATTCCGCAAACTCTCCCATCTACATCTACATTCCGCAAACCCTCCCATCTGCATCTACATTCCGCAAACCCTCCCATCTACATCTACATTCCGCAAACTCTCCCATCTACATCGACATTCCACAAACTCTTACATCTACATTTCACAAACTCTCCCATCTACATCTACATTCCGCATACCCTCCCATCTACATCTCCATTCCGCAAACCCTCCCATCTACTTTCTCCCATCTACATATACATTCCGCATACCCTCCCATCTACATCTACGTTCGTTTCGCATATCCTCTCATCTACTTTCTCACAAACCGATTCAAAAAGGTTGAGTCACTCAAACACTTGGGTTTCACTTTCAGCCATGATCTCTCTTAGACACATTCCAAAGTTGTTCTCCAAAGTCAAACGCCGAGTTGGCACCTTTTGAGCGAGGAAGCTGATATTCAGACACGACGGTGACCAAATGATGTGTCTATAAAGGATATTTTTGATTTATTGATTAACCAAGTAATCAATTAATTATTATTGTTTTGAACTATTTAATTAATTTTCAAAAAGTTACAGCTTCGGAAAAAAACACTGGTGGTTGAGGTATGCTATTAGCCAATTGATTAAGAAATTATTTTACGATTACTATTTATTTATTTTAGTTATGCAATTGATCAATCAATTGTTGTGCACCTCTCCCTCCCAATACCATGTCTACGTGTTGCATGGGGGCATCGTTGGGCCCCGCAAGCACCCCGGCAATGCCGCGCTGGAGGATATTTATTTATTTATTTGGCATGGGGCCTGGTGTACTTTGAATGTATCTGTACTTGTTTTGTTTTTTTTGCCCCATTTTGTGTGTTGAGCCATTGCGCCCCCCCTCCCCCCCCCCCCCCCCCCACAATAACTGTATTAAAATGCTTTTCAAAATGTTATTGTATCATGCTCTCTCTCCCTCTGTCTCTGTGTCTCTCTGTGTCTCTGTCTCTCTATTTCTCTTTCTCTCTGTCTCTGTCTCTGTCTATCTCTCTGATGTGACATACTCTTCACAGAGCGTCGGTGCCACCGATGCATCTTCCTGAGCAAGGGTTGTACTGGGTGGTTTGCCATTGCCTTCCCAGCAGTAGTTAGGGCAGGGATTAGTAATTTGTTCAGGGCGCCAGAGATAGTTCGCCTACTCTTCACGAAGGACACCATGGGATCTCTAACGTCCACCAACTAATGCGGGCAGACAGCTCCCAGTTTTAACGTCCATCCGAGGGACGGCACACACAAGGATGAATCATCCGGCCTGTGAAACTTCGGGATGACAGTTTATAGCTGGGAAAGGATTCGAACCCAGGCTATAGTCAGCTTGTCGGTGAATATTGGTACGTCTAAGTCCAGGCCATCCTGCCAGCCATATTAATTATATCGTACTATATACATACACATGCGTGTGAATGTCTACCAAGGTGGGATGACTACCTCCACCTTTAACCCACCCTCCCAGGGCGTCTCTCTTTATTATAACTATTACACTCAAACATATAATGACAGATGCATATGATGTGATGTTGCAGGAAGAAGAAGCAACTTTCAACCTGGGCAAGTATCGTAAAACCATCCATGAGTTGGACGAGGCGGAGGAGAGGGCCGGCCTGGCTGAGTCGGCTCTGTGCAAAATACGCCTCAAGAGCCGAAGCCGTGGCAAGAAGAGCCACTCCAGCTACGATGACTAGCTCAATGAGGTGCGGGTCCACCTGAAGGTTGTAATAAAATGGCCATGACTATGATAATCGCAATTTAAGGACTCGAGCTACGATGACTCGCTCAATGAGGTGCGGGTCCACCTGAAGGTGGTAATAAAATGGCCATGACTAGACTATGACAACCATAATTTAAGGACTCTAGCTACGATGACTCGCTCAATGAGGTGCGGGTCCACCCGAAGGAGGTAATAAAATGGCCATGACTATGATAATCACAATTTAAGGACTCTAGCTACGATGACTCGCTCAATGAGGTGCGGGTCCACCTTAAGGAGGTAATAAAATGGCCATGACTAGGATAATCACAATTTAAGGACTCTAGCTACGATGACTCGCTTAATGAGGTGCGGGTCCACCTGAAGGTGGTAATAAAATGGCCATGACTATGATAACCATAATTTAAGGACTCTAGCTACGATGACTCGCTCAATGAGGTGCGGGTCCACCTGAAGGTGGTAATAAAATGGCCATGACTAGGATAATCATAATTTAAGGACTCTAGCTACGATGACTCGCTCAATGAGGTGCGGGTCCACCTGAAGGAGGTAATAAAATGGCCATGACTATGATAATCACAATTTAAGGACTCTAGCTACGATGACTATCTCAATGAGGTGCGGGTCCACCTGAAGGAGGTAATAAAATGGCCATGACTATGACAACCATAATTTAAGGACTCTAGCTACGATGACTCGCTCAATGAGGTGCGGGTCCACCTGAAGGAGGTAATAAAATGGCCATGACTAGGATAATCACAATTTAAGGACTCTAGCTACGATGACTTGCTCAATGAGGTGCGGGTCCACCTGAAGGTGGTAATAAAATGGCCATGACTATGATAATCATAATTTAAGGTGACTTGTCAGCTTAATCCTCGAATTGGCAGAAGATTTCATCGGAATGAGATGCAAACCAAATGCCATAAATTAATCTTGATCTACTTTTCCTTTCTGTTTTCAGGGTAATGGATTCCTCCTTCGGTGACTGAGAAATTCACGATGAATGCGGAAAGTCGTCACGAGGAGGAGCCGACACAAACACAGCCACGCACAGGCCCTCCATCTTGAATTTGTTGTTACTATTTACACCCAGTTCTTTGGGATTACATATTTGTCGATATGATAAATTAATGCTCGTCATGTTTTGCACATACAATGCTGAAATAAGAAAAAGATTGGTGTTGCATTTGAAATCTCTCAGCAGAGGTAACTGAATAATGAACCGACATCTTATTTTGATGCCTTTACGGATCACATGATTATCCACAAAACCTGCTGCCAGTTCCATTGAAAAGATCTTTGGTTTCCACTGGGGTTATCACTTTAAAAGTGTTTGTCCATTAGCGTAGGTTAATGTGTAGGCCGAAGACAAATAAAATGCTGCTCTGCACTTTGTTCCAGCGCTTTGATCAAGGTTTGCTTCTCCTTTTATGTTCACGCACATGCTTTGCTCACAAGTCGCACCTTTATCTATTCAATAACAAAAGCTCCTTTGTTTTCAAGTCGCGGTGATTTTGTGATCAACATGCATGTTGAAGCAAAAAGGGAAAGAATGGTTGAACCTGTTGTGGTGTATGTATGTGTATATATAGACACATGCACAGACACATAAGACATGCAATGAAAGGAGCGGGAGATAAGAGGGGGAGAGAGGGAAGCACACAAGCACAACAACAGAAGAGAACAGGGATGTTGGTAGATCTGTGGATTTGGGGTGAAATTAGTGGGGGTAGAAAACATCAAGGTTTTGGATGGGGGAAGATAAGAGATGGTGGTGAACAGCTGTTTTAAAGGCCTGGAGGGAGGAGTGGGATTGAAGAGAGTGAGGGAGTTCGTTCCAGAGGCGGGAAAAAAGAGGAATGAAGGAGTGAAGGTGAGCAGAGAGCCGAGGTTTCGGCAGTTTTACCATAAGAGGGTTGCTGGCAGATCTTGTGTGACCTGTAGGAATATTTGGGGGACAGAGCACAGACAGAGCTGGGGGAGCAAGGCCGGAGAGGAGTCGGTAGAAGACGGAAAGACCACCAACCTGCCTGCGGTGAGTAAGTGAAAGGCCCTCGGAGATAGCGTCATCGCGGGAGATTCCAATGATTCTGAAAGCTTTGGTTTCAACCGCGTGAAGACGAGCTAGGTGTGAGGCAGGAGCACCGGCCCAGAGGGGATAACAGTATTCCATTGAGCTGCATGGAAACACGTTTTCCCAGGAAAGATCATGGCAGATAGTGAGACCCAAGGGTCTTTGGGGTCTTCATGGTCTTTTGTGTTTTTAACAGTCTACAGGGTATTTTGGGTCTTCTGGTATTTTGGGGTGTTTGGAGTGCGTTGGGTCTTCGGGGTCTTCTGGGTCCTTGGGGTCTTTTTACCGGTGGACAAACAGTGGTGTTCAAAGATTGTCCATTAAATCTCCAATCAAATCCCACCTAAAGCACTACTCAAAGCCTTTAAAACCTAATCTTATGAAGGAGGACAGACATCACACATACGCAAACACACACACACACACACACACACACACACACATACGCAAACACACACACACACACACACACACACACACAATGTGTTTTATATTATAGGTGACCTCCCTCCCAAGGAACTTCAACACAGGAAGAGACCATTCGGCCCATCAAGCCTGTGTAATGGGTGCCAACCCATGACAGTTTTTTGTAAACAAGGTCAAGGCTCGTGGAAGAGCGAGAACACTAAACGGATCAGGATGCAACAGGACAAAATAAACAGTCGTAGTGAGGGGGGGGGGGCACTAACAGTGGAGTTGAAGGACAAAATAGAGGGAGAATTGGACAAACAATGTGTAGGGAAGAATGGGGTGGACAGGATGGATACAGAAGGAAACTTCTTCCCCCTCCCCCCAAATCCTCCCTATCCTCCCTCTGCAGAGGTTTTCGGGGCATCCGCCCTGGCTGGAGCGGCCACTACGATCTCCGGTCGAACTGTTGTCCTGACTGTGACGATGCTGCCGGCTCTATCGACTCACGGTGACGGTAGGTTATGTGGTCCTGATGTCGACGAATTTCGCGGCCGTCCTGCAGGCGAATCACGCAGGACAGTGGACCTGGCTTCTCGATGACGTCCCCGGTAGCCACGTCGCACCTGCACCAAAATTTCGGGCAAACACTGGATCTCCAATGTTGATACATCGACTGTTGGACGACTTATCGTGCACCAACTTTTGATTAAGCTGGCTCTGATAAACGTTTGATGATATGTCTGGTTTGAGATTGTCAAGTGTCGATCTCAAGTGTCGTTTCATCAATGACTCAGACGGAGCTGCACCGGTTGTTGATTGTGGCGTGATGCGGTATTTGAACAGGAGACGAGACAGCTTTGTTTCCAGGGTTCCCTCCTGAAGTTTCTGCAATCCGGATTTGATGATTCCCACGGATCGTTCGGCCAAGCCATTTGAAGCCTGGTGATGTGGGCTGACAAACTTATGTTTGATGCCGTTCCGACGTGTGAACTCGGCAAACTCGGACCTGGAAAAACACGAACCGTTATCACTCACGATCATCCTGGGCAGACCATGAGTGGCGAAACAGCGTCTGAGTCTTTCGATGACAATGGCTGACGTAGTACCACTAGGGTTGCCACAAAAATAAGGGACACCCCACCGCCCCGGCCCACCACGAGAACATTTTGAAATTGTTGCCACTTTTAAGCCATTTTTCATGCTTTTATGGACATACATATCTCGCTACGTAAAGTGTGAGCAGATGAGTTGGACTAGTTGTTCTGTGGATATGAAAGAAACTTCATAGGTTCAGATCCACTGCTTGGGCTGCGGATCAGAAAGATTGCATTTTACTGACGTATAAGACTCATACATTGGCTATGTAGCCCGTGCTGTCCCACATTGTTGGCAGATCAATGAAAATAATCAATATCTCAATCAATCAATATCAATCACAATATATCAATATCAATATCAATCTCAATTAATTGACTGACAAAACAACTTACTATATTAATTTACAGATTTTTATTTCAATCAGTTGAACTAAGCAAAAGTAGACAGCACAAGTGTTGCCATTAGACCAACTACCCATTTGGTGTACAATTTAAAGAACTTTAATTAAGCCGATTGAACAGGCCTAAAATATTTACATATAAATATTTACAGTATAGCACCTCAGTGCTCTGAACACCCCTGCCCCCCCCCCCTCCCATCTCTCTCATTACTTTCTCTTCCATGTGTACTTTTTGTCGCGCCTTGCAGCCTGAAGCAATGGCTTGTCCTTTTTTCTTTTTTTTTTGTATACTGAATCGAGGCTCGTGAAAGAGCTAACATTTATTTCACAAACAAATCAACCAGACGAACAAAATATTGTTACAGACACGACTTTGATGTTATGGTGGGCCGAGCGGAATGGCCGCCGTGTCCGCACAAGTTACCCGATTATACTCGAACGTTGCCGAGTCGCGCTACGCTAGGTCAATGAAGGAAAAGGACACAACGGCTGGGATTCAAATGACACGACACCAAGGGTTCAGTTCTCAAGACCTCCGGAGGAGGTTATATTAGGGCGGAAGGTCAGATTACAACTACAAGAGGGACAGCATAGAAAGACAGGCACTTAGACGCACTCTTATAATAGCCCTGACAGACGACAGATAAACAGGACAAAAACTGACTCACACGGGGATTGATGGCAAGGAAAGCGGGCAGTCGATGGCTCAAGGTGCACCGTTCTCGGAGGTACTGCAATACCAGGTCGATGCGTGGAGCTCGCTCAGCGCTTGGAGGTGGTGCCTGGCTCTTCTTCAAGCTCGGGGCGCATCTCTCGTCACGTCCGGTAAGTGGCCGCGTATATCCGGCGGGGAGTGACACGCCCTCGGCTCGTTAGCTCCGCCCCAGATGGAATCGGCCCGTTGCTTCTCATTGGGTGCATGCGGGGGGGTTACCGGCTCCGCCCTTGACGAGGGGCTGACAGGGAGCCCCTTCATGGTAACCCCGTCGGAGCGCATGGTCAATGGCGGCTAACCGAGCCGGTGTGAGGACGCACACTCCCCCGCGCCGCGCCGTTGTTGTAGTTGTTGTTGTAGTTGTTGTTGTAGTTGTTGTTGTAGTTGTTGTTGTAGTTGTTGTTTGGGGAAGAAGATGGGAGGAGGTATGGGAAGGTCCTAAACTCACTACTGGTGCCATATAATCACATTCTGGTGCAACGAAGAGTCAGAATTAATGGAAACGAGTCCTTAACTGACATAGACTAAGAATAACTAGCAAGATGTCCGAAAGTTGTCTACGTGAGATGCGGTGGACCTGGGCACGACATTTAATGGGGGAAAAAGGGAAAGGTCGGTTCTACAGAGTGTTATTTACAGGCAATGGGACTAGGGAATGGGGGATTGGGGATAGTTGGGGAGTATTGGGGAAATAGGGGAGTATTTACAAGCGGATATTGAGGCCAAGTCCCATATCCGCAACATTGCACCCTTCTCTACCCTCGGGGCGTCCCGACCCGATAAATTTTTACCTACTTTAGTGTGGCACTCAGATGTAGTTCCCTCTACTATTAACTCTACCCTGAGTGCGACAGTTTTACAGATGTTCACAAATGAGTAAATATGTCCCCCTGCGACGTTGCACCCTTCTCCTCACAGAAACACACCCACAGGATAACCGAATCCGGAAAGAATTCGCAAACTAAACATACAGCCGGTAGGGAGCATTATTTACAAGACTACGCTGATATTTACACTACGATCCAGGACCTGTTTTTGGAGGAACACATGCAGATGTTATGCATAGAGAGAGCACGCATGCCAGCATCGATACACCAACCCACGAGTGCTCTGTGGCCTTACGGCCTTTAATAACGTGCAGAGCACCCCTTCCCAGCACCAAAAGCACCACCCCATCACACAGTCAGCACCATCCGGTGCAGTCACCATTGTTCAATGAATAAAAATAAATTCAACAACCCCTAACCCTGCAGGTGTCTCTTGCTCTTCGTGTGGTGCACGTGGCCTTCTGGCTTCTTCCAAAAAATAAAGAAAGGCGCCAACCGCGTCCATTTCTCTATTGTGGCCGTCAGGGGGCCAACTGTTAGTGGTTCACCTTGTATGGCATAGGTGCCACGTTGACCCATAGGTCCATCCATGGGTGGTGCTTGGCCGCAAAAGAACTGCGGTCCATTGTGGGTGGCCACAAACATTGCGGTCCATATGGTGTATCGATCCAGGCAGCAAGCAGCGAAAGTGCAGGCCCACAACTGCGGATCCAGCACCTCTCTCTCCTCTCTCTCTACCCCAAAGCCAGATCCTCGGAGGTGGGAGACAAAAGAAGAAGACAAGTGAGTAAGGTGGTAAGGGCGCAAAAGTGCACGCAATATAAGATGATGCACACTGGGGGCACATGGGAACCAGGTGAGACAGGTACGTTCCTACCGTACGCCCCCCCCCCCCCACCAGGTAACCTACATGGCCCCTCCCTTACCCCTTACTGTATCCACAAAACACAACACTACCCATAAACATCTACTTTACAAATCAACAAACATCCCTACTGTCTTCCCCGTTCCTCCCATAAACCAAATTCGTCTTCTCTCCCTCCTAACCAATCAAATTTGCCATTTTCAACTTTCATCAAAATTTGCCATCTCCAACTCAACATCATAATTTGCCATTACCAATTCATCATCAGTCCCTCCTAGGGAGGGAGAGATGGAATCACCCCAATGTCTCATCCACGTCGTGATGCGTCTCACAAATCCAACAGCAATCCTTACTTCCTGCAACACAAAACAAAGAAAACACAGGTGTGGAGTCATCATCATCACCACAGGCAAGTGGCTGCATATGGTGCGACAGGTTCATCAATCCTAACTATTTCCTAAATGACTTTAACAACTTTACATTACCCGGGGTCTTTCTCCGGCCAAACCATTGGCCCTCTTACACTATGGGTTCTAAAAACCAATTCCCATTGGCCAACTGTGGTGCTTTTCAATTTGGGGTCTCACTCCCCCGATTCATCTCCCGGTGCCCTCGCACAATTTCTGGGCCGCGACGTGTACCTCTCCTAGCGGGTCTACCCACCTGCACAACCCCACCACTGCAGTTGCCTCCGAGCTTACCTGCTCCTTACCCTAACCTAACTACCTGGGGAAGGCCCTCTGGCGCTCTCCCCACTCGGTGCCCTCTCTGGCACTGGGCTACCCGATCCACACCCGGGATCCTCAGGCACCCACTCACAACTATCGGCTCCCAGAGCCCACCTGCGGCCTCACCTGGCCGACATCCTCACAGTGGTGGAGTGCCCAACCAACTACACACACTAACAGGCTACACGCCCAGCCATTTCCACGACACTAATGCACCCATCCACAATACCATTCTGCAACCGCACCACAGATGCCAATATCCAACCACAATTTACCTATACCCTCTACCTAACACTTACACTACCCGCCCCGGGTACTCGTGAAAGGGGTCCACTCTTCCCCCATCCACACCTTCGCACCATGCACACCACTCCGTACCACTTACTCCAACTCTCTCCACACACCTGTACCTGCACACCTGTGCTCTCACACCTGGTGCCACCTGCACCCTTCTCTCCCCAAGCGCATTCGCGCTGATCCACAACACTCATTACTCACACACTGCTCCACACACCTGTCCAGTTGCACACCTGTGCAATCACACCTGTTCAATTCTCACACAGCATCATCTCATCTAACTACTCCCCTCTGAAACTTGCGCTTCCCAGTCGTCCCTTTAAACTATTGCGCTCCCACGTCATTATAATCCACACTAATCTACCTGTGTCCCCACTACAGGTATCAGTCACTAACTAAACTTAACGTTACCTAATGTCATCTTCGCTAGATCCCTACTAATAACCTAACCCACCCGGGCTAGTTTCCACTGCCATCAACCCCATAAGCTATTGTTCCTTTGCCCCCACCATGGGAAGGGTGGCAGGGATGCCAGCCTTACCCACCGGGCCCATCGCTCACTACCAATTTTGCACATCAAATTTCAACAAATCAAAAATTTGCCAATCACTGCCCATCATCTGCCAATCACTACTGCCAATCCTTTGCCAATCATCAAATTTTGTTTTTCTCTAATTTCGGGGCCAAAACACTAACCTCATCACCCAGTCTACTCACTAATGCCTCTCGGTGCGCCAATTCCCGTCCAAAGCCCGGCTTCGTAAAGCCAAGCCATGAATGCGGGTTGTTCTGTGCCAGCGGCTGGATACGTCCCGCATTCGGTGCAGGGAAGGAGGTTTACCCGGGCCGAGATCCCACGCACCATCTCGGCACGGAGCCATCCCATGGCTCGATCTCGACCTGCCGGAATGCCTCAACAAAAAGTGGTCGCCATGACGACCCTTTCTATCGGGCTGCCCGCTCCGCCTAGTGGAGCACGGACGCGGCCGTTCCACGCGAGGCCCAGCACGCACCGAGGGCCCGCTTCGGCTAAAAGTCGACCTAACCTCTAACCTGGTTACCGTCGATGCTTCACCTGGACGCTTACACCCCGCAGCCCGTTCCTTGCTCACACATCCAGCCGTGCCCATGCTCCTCGTACCTTTCCTTACACACCCAGGTACTCTCATTCCACTCACAGCCTTGGTCACACACCTGACCACCGAACACTTTGGCACACATTCGTTGGTCGCACACCTCACCAACACACCTCTTCGCGCCCCTTCCTCGGTCACCTCCTCTGTGACAATCACAGGTGTGCTCTCATTCGCACACCCAACCACGTGCCTTACTACCAATTCCAGCGTGCATTCCCACTCACGCTCTACCATTCCAGGTGTGCATCCTTCCATCCCAGGTGTACATCCTCGCTCACCTGTCACAACCAACTCACGCTCCGTGTCACTCGTACTACTCTCACCTCCACTCTTGACAGCGCACTCTTTCCCCATGCACCTGTCCGTCACACACCTTCCTCGCGCACAATCCTGCGCACACTCTCCCGTCACACCCTCTGTAACACTCACCACAGGTGTGCATTCTTCCTTGCCTTTGACAGCGCACTCTTTCCCCATGCACCTGTCCGTCACACACCTTTCTCGCACACACTCTCCCGTTACACCCTCTGTAACACTTACCACACCGCGCTTCCATGTGCTCCCTCGCACACGCGCTACGACCGACTCACTCTCGCCAGCACCCTCACTCCTTGGCACGCACTTTTTCCTCACACACCCCAGAGTCGGACTTTCTCGCACACCTCCTCTTTCGCACACCAGACCTGTCGCACACTTCACCAACGGCCTCTCACGAACACCCGGGTCCATCTCGACCCCCAAGCTTCTTAAATCCCCTGGCGCATCATACGCACGACCATATTGGTCACCACTTACACCGGGTCCTCTTCCTCTTCGCTTCTCCACCATCACCTGCGAATCCCTCATCCGGTTAATGAGCACATCATCACGATCCAAACACAGACTTTGGACCAATTCTTTTACTTCCTCTTTTATCTCTTTGTTATCCCCTCTCCGTCGCTTCTTAATTTCGCTCACCCCTTCTTCCACTTCTTCTAATTTCTGCTTCACCTCTTTTATTCCCCGGTACGTCTCCTCAAGCTCGTCCTCCAAGGCTACCTTGACCGTTTCCATGTGCGTCCTCACCTGCCGGTCCTTCGTCTCCATTACCTCTATCACCTCGTCCAACCTCGTTGTCAGTCCCTCACGTACCATCTGACATTCCCTCTTTGTCGCTATTAAGTCGTTTTTTATGTCGTTTTGTGTCGCTTTTAAACCTCCCAATACCGCAGTGTTCCTTTGAACCTGCTCCGTTAGTCCTTTTTGTCCCTCTGTCAGTTGTTCCACCTCCTGCGTCAGGTCCTCTATGCCCCCTTGTAACTTTACAGTCCCCTCTCTCACCTCCTTCTCCATGTGCTCCTTACAGTGCCTCACCTCCTCGCGCACTCCTCCGACCTCCTCACTCACACCTCTTCTGATCTCCTCTCCCATCACTTGCATCTCCTGCCCAGATGCCACCCTCATCTGCTCCATTTCCTCCCTGTGAGCATCCAGTTTGGTTTCTACCCCCATTCTGACCCCCTCTATCTGCTGCCCCATTTGTTTAACTTCCCTTTCCGCTTGGTTCCTCATGTCCCTCAATTTGCCTTCCATGGTGTTTTCTAACCCCTCTAACCCTTTTTGCATCCCTTCCATTTGATTCTCTTGAGCGGCCATTCTGTTTTCTACCCCCATTAACCCATTTTTCACCTCTTTTATCCCGTTGTCTAACCCCTCACCGGTACCCCTCGCTTCGTCCCTCATTACCCCCATTTCGTTTCCCATTACCCCCAATTGGCCCTCCAATCGCTCACTCTGAGCATCCATTTGGTTTCTCAAACCTCCAATTTGGTCTATAAGGGCCCTCATTTGCAGGAAAAAAAGGTTCGAATCCACCAGCGTCACTGCTAGGGTCGCGGGCGTGGACGCCGTGGCCACCTCGTGCGCGACAACGCTATTTTGCGACCCTGCCGCCCTCACTGCTTCGCTCTCCTCACGTCCCTCAATTTGGTCCTGGACCGACCCTGCCTCACTCTCCCCTACCGGACCCCAGCTGTCTTGATCCGCCATAGCGCGACTTTCAAAATTCGGGTTTTGCTTTACACAAAACAAATTTCGGCAGCTCGTAATTTTGACCAAATTTTTTTTTTTTCCTCTATTCGTTTTAAAAATTTGGTCGGGCCTCGAATCCCACTCCCAGACACCAATTGTTACAGACACGACTTTGATGTTATGGTGGGCCGAGCGGAATGGCCGCCGTGTCCGCACAAGTTACCCGATTATACTCGAACGTTGCCGAGTCGCGCTACGCTAGGTCAATGAAGGAAAAGGACACAACGGCTGGGATTCAAATGACACGACACCAAGGGTTCAGTTCTCAAGACCTCCGGAGGAGGTTATATTAGGGCGGAAGGTCAGATTACAACTACAAGAGGGACAGCATAGAAAGACAGGCACTTAGACGCACTCTTATAATAGCCCCGACAGACGACAGATAAACAGGACAAAAACTGACTCACACGGGGATTGATGGCAAGGAAAGCGGGCAGTCGATGGCTCAAGGTGCACCATTCTCGGAGGTACTGCAATACCGGGTCGATGCATGGAGCTCGCTCAGCGCTTGGAGGTGGTGCCTGGCTCTTCTTCAAGCTCGGGGCGCATCTCTCGTCACGTCCGGTAAGTGGCCACGTATATCCGGCGGGGAGTGACACGCCCTCGGCTCGTTAGCTCCGCCCCAGATGGAATCGGCCCGTTGCTTCTCATTGGGTGCGTGCGGGGGGGTTACCGGCTCCGCCCTTGACGAGGGGCTGACAGGGAGCCCCTTCGTGGTAACCCCGTCGGAGCGCATGGTCAATGGCGGCTAACCGAGCCGGTGTGAGGACGCACACTCCCCCGCGCCGCGCCGTTGTTGTAGTTGTTGTTGTAGTTGTTGTTGTAGTTGTTGTTTGGGGAAGAAGATGGGAGGAGGTATGGGAAGGTCCTAAACTCACTACTGGTGCCATATAATCACATTCTGGTGCAACGAAGAGTCAGAATTAATGGAAACGAGTCCTTAACTGACATAGACTAAGAATAACTAGCAAGATGTCCGAAAGTTGTCTACGTGAGATGCGGTGGACCTGGGCACGACATTTAATGGGGGAAAAAGGGGAAGGTCGGTTCTACAGAGTGTTATTTACAGGCAATGGGACTAGGGAATGGGGGATTGGGGATAGTTGGGGAGTATTGGGGAAATAGGGGAGTATTTACAAGCGGATATTGAGGCCAAGTCCCATATCCGCAACAATATATACTGAAACGCAAAATAAACTTACCACCTTTGAAACCTTTAAATATCAACAATAACACTGCGTGTAGTAAATGTGTGAACTTATTTGTGGACAATAGTGTCCTCACTGTCAGACAAAACGGTCACGGATGGTCACTTGAACCTTCAATGGTCACTTCATAGCACAGCTGTTGAACAGCCGTTTTGACTGTCAGTGATTAGCCAAGGGGTACGGGATCATTTTAATGAGCTGCACGTGATGTCTTGATATTGGCTTTAAAAAGGCCAGTGCAAAATGGGCATTTCAATCAACATGCCACGATTGTCAAGGGATCAACGGCAGCGTGCCCTGGGCATGCTGCAAGGCGGACTGAGCTACCGTGAGGTGGCACGTCGCCTTGGCTGTTCACACCAGACGATATCGGCCCTGGTGGATAGAGACACCCTCCACAACTCTGCAGATGACAGACCTCGATCAGGGAGGCCAAGAGTCACCACTGCAAGGCAGGACAGGCAGATGGTCCAAAGTCACCTGCGGGATCGATTCCGTCCAGCATCCCGCACTGCGGCAGAAACTCCGGGGCGTGCAAACCCACGGATCTCCAATGATACTGCACGAAGACGACTGCATGACTATGGTCTGACTGCCAGAAGACCATACAGAGGCCCCGTGATGACGGCTGCCCATCGCCGCAACCGACAGAGATGGTGCCAGCAGCATCAGCGGTGGACCTTGGCGCAGTGGAACGCGGTCGCTTTCAGCGATGAGTCAAGGTTCTGTGTGGACAGTCCTGATGGGCGTGAGCATGTCTGGAGAAGAACTGGCGAGCGGTATGCCGATTGTTGCGTGCGTCAAGCCAACAGGTGGGGTGGCCCAAGTGTCATGGTGTGGGCCGCCATATCAGGCCAGTACAGGACGCCACTGGTGGTTGTGGATGGGAATCTTAACGCCCAGCAGTATGTGGATAACATCCTGCAACCTCATCTGCTGCCATTCCTGCTAGACCACCCAGAACTGAGAACCTTTCAGCATGACAACGCCCGTCCCCATGCTGCTCGCTTTACCACTGCATTTCTCCAAGGCGAGAACATCAACACCATGCAGTGGCCTGCGCTCTCCCCTGACCTGAATCCCATAGAGCACCTGTGGGATGAGCTTGGGAGACGCGTAGTTGGCAGGGCCAGGACACGGGCAGAGCTGCTTCAGACATTGAGGACTGAGTGGGACAGAATCCAGCAGCAATCCATCCAAAGACTGGTAGGCAGTATATGCCGACGATGCACTGCCTGTATCCAAAACAATGGTGGCCACACACGCTGTTGAAAGGGGACTGACATTGCACCCTGTGCTGTTCTGTACTGTAGAACAAACTGATGAGATGGTGTATCTTGGTCAAAAACTTGACATGTCATCAATAAAATGCCAATGTTTCAATTAGCAATTGCTGGTTTGTTTTATTTTGAACTGTTACAATTTTATTACATTTCAAACAAGTGTTAAGTTTCTTCTTAAGGAATCTCTGTCGGTTGCGGCGATGGGCAGCCGTCATCACGGGGCCTCTGTATGGTCTTCTGGCAGTCAGACCATAGTCATGCAGTCGTCTTCGTGCAGTATCATTGGAGATCCGTGGGTTTGCACGCCCCGGAGTTTCTGCCGCAGTGCGGGATGCTGGACGGAATCGATCACGCAGGTGACTTCGGACCATCTGCCTGTCCTGCCTTGCAGTGGTGACTCTTGGCCTCCCTGATCGAGGTCTGTCATCTGCAGAGTTGTGGAGGGTGTCTCTGTCCACCAGAGCCGATATCGTCTGGTGTGAACAGCCAAGGCGACGTGCCACCTCACGGTAGCTCAGTCCGCCTTGCAGCATGCCCAGGGCACGCTGCCATTGATCCCTTGACAATCGTGGCATGTTGATTGAAATGCCCATTTTGCACTGGCCTTTTTAAAGCCAATATCAAGACATCACGTGCAGCTCATTAAAATCATCCCGTACCCCTTGGCTAATCACTGACAGTCAAAACGGCTGTTCAACAGCTGTGCTATGAAGTGACCATTGAAGGTTCAAGTGACCATCCGTGACCGTTTTGTCTGATAGTGAAGACACTATTGTCCACAAATAAGTTCACACATTTACTACACGCAGTGTTATTGTTGATATTTAAAGGTTTCAAAGGTGGTAAGTTTCTTTAGCGTTTCAGTATATAACAAGTACAGATACATTCAAAGTACACCACCCCCATGCCAAATAATTAAATATCCTACAGCGCGGCATTGCCGGGGCGCCTCTGGCGCCCGGCAATACCGCAGTGCGCCTCATAGAGGCTGCATTGGGAGGGAGAGGTGCACACTAATTGATTGATTAATTCTAGAATTAAAATCAATAAAAGATTATCACAAAATATTTTCTTAATCAATTGGCTAAAAGCATCACGAAACCACAAGTGCTTCATCCGAAGATGTATCTTTTAGGAATTTAATTAAATAAGTCATTAACAAAAAATTAAAGTATTAATTGATTAATCAATAATTAATCAATTAATCAATAAATAATTAATCGATTAATTGATTAATTGATGAATCAACAAATCAAAAATATCCTTGATAGCCACATCACTTGGTCACTCATGTCCAAATATTAGCTTCCGAGCTCAAAAGGTGCCTGAGATATTGGCCAAATGAGAAAGAAAATAAATAAATGCTTAATAATGAAAATAAATAAATAATAATCATAAAAAATAAAATTATTAATCAATTCGGTCAGAGAACACATAAACCAGCACCATTTCATCAGATTCTGTAACTAAAAAAAAAAAAAAAAAATTTAGTCATTAATCGAATAATTAAATACTTAATCGATTAATTGATTAATTAATAAATCCAAAATAGCCTTTGCAGCCAAATCACCTGGTCATTGGCATGTCCAAATATCAGCTTCCTAACTCAAAAGGTGCCTGAGTTAATGGTCAGAAGAGAAAGGAAATTTAATTAATTAAATAAGTACTTAATTAATCGCTAATAATTAAATAACTCCTCAATTAATTGATTAATCAAAAAACAAAAAATAATGTTTTTGACAAAGGACTTGCTCACTACTGTGCCGAAATTTCAGCTTCCTAGCTCAAAGGATGGCTGAGATATCGCCCGGACAAACAAACAAACAAACAAGAAAGAAAGAAAGCAAGAAAACAAATAAGTACAGATACATTCAAAGTACACCGCCCCCTTGCCAGATAATTAAATATGCTGCAGCGCGGCATTGCCGGGGCGCCTCCTCGCCTCAGGTGTACCAACATTAATCGCTAATAATTAAATAACTCCTCAATTAATTGATTAATCAAAAAACAAAAAATAACGTTTTTGACAAAGGACTTGCTCACTATTGTGCCGAAATTTCAGCTTCCGAGCTCAAAGGATGGCTGAGATATCGCCTGGACAACCAAACAAACAAGCAAGAAAACAAACAACGAGAGTGAAAACTGAGTACTCTCTTTCAGCGTGCGTCACTGCCGAGCCCCCTTCGGTGCCCAGCAATGACGATTTGCAACCTTCGGTGCCCGGCAATGACGTTATGCAGCGCCTGGAGATGGCATAGGAAAGGAGCGGTGTACAACAACCAGAGTGAAAACTGAGTACTCCCTTTTAGCGTGCGTCACTGCCGAGCCCCCTTCGGTGCCCAGCAATGACGATTTGCAATGCCTGGAGATGGCATAGGAAAGGAGCGGTGTACAACAACCAGAGTGAAAACTGAGTACTCCCTTTCAGCGTGCGTCACTGCCGAGCCCCCTTCGGTGCCCAGCAATGACGATTTGCAATGCCTGGAGATGGCACAGGAAAGGTGCGGTGTACAACAAACAACCAGAGTGAAAACTGAGTACTCCCTTTCAGCGTGTGTCACTGCCGAGCCCCCTTCGGTGCCCAGCAATGACGATTTGCAATGCCTGGAGATGGCACAGGAAAGGTGCGGTGTTCAAAAAGAGGGAGTGAAAGACAAGATGGGGAGAGAAGGGGAAGCACACAAACACAACATTTGAGAGCAGGGAGATGTGTGGGAGGGAGAGGGCTTGGGGGGAGGAGGTGTGGGAAGGGGCGGGGGGGAGAGGTATAAAACACAAGGAGACCAAGGACTTCCAGGACAGAAGTTGATATTTCAAAAAAGAGTGTATGATTTTGGGTGAAATTAGGGGGGGTAGAAAAGATCAAGGTTTTGGATGGGGGAAGATAAGAGATGGTGGTGAACAGCTGTTTTAAAGACCTGGAGGGTGGAGTGGGATTGAAGAGAGTGAGGGAGTTTGTTCCAGAGGTGGGAGAAAAGAGGAATGAAGGAGTGAAGGTGAGCAGAAAGTCTTGATTTTGGCAGTTTAACCATAAGAGGGTTGCAGGCAGATCTTGTGCGACCTGAAGGAATATTTGCGGGACAGAACCCAGAGAGAGCTGGGGGTGGCAAGGCCAGAGAGGAGTCGGTAGAAGACGGAAAGACCACCAACCTGCCTGCGGTGAGTGAGTGAAAGGCCCTTGGAGTTAGCTTCATCGCGGGAGATGCCAATGATTCTGAACGCTTTGGTTTCAACAGCGTGAAGACGAGCTAGGTGTGAGGCAGGAGCACCAGACCAGAGGGGAGAGCAGTATTCCATAGAGCTGTGGATGAAAGCCTTGTAAGTGGTGAGGAGCTCAGGTGTACCAAGGAAGGACTTCGCATGACAGAGGATGCCCAGTCGGCGACTGGCTTTGGAGGCCAGATTTGAAATGTGGTTTTCCCTGGAAAGATCATGGCAGATAGTGAGACCCAAAAGCTTGAGTGACAGACCTTCATGGAGAGGATTATTCAGACATTGGATGGGAGGGTTGTCCAGTCGGTCTTTTCGGAGAGACATCGTACGAGTGTGAGATTTGTCAGGATTGAAAGACATGTTCCACTTGTTTGCCCAGTCTGTATTTTTGTCCAGGTCTGCAGAGAGTGAGGAGGCTGCAGACTGCCGATCTGAGGGATGAGGAATGGAGCGACAGAGAGTAGAGACGTCAGCAAAGAGATAGAAAGGATTTTCAAGAGAGTCAGAGAGATCATTGGTGAAGACCAGAAAAAGCACAGGGCCCAGGACACTGCCTTGGGGAACTCCAGCCTGAACAGGAAGAGGAGATGAGAGAAACCCATTCAGGGCCACACGTTGACTACGACTAGAGAGGAAGTCCACCAGCCATGCGTGGAGATTTCCATGGATACCAAAGGAGGAGAGTTTGGTGAGCAGAGCGGGGTGCCAGACCGTATCGAAGGCACGTGATATGTCGAGGGAGACTGCTCTAATTTCCTGTTTGGCATTAAGGACCTCCATCCATTGTTGAGAAAGCAGAAGCAGCATGGCCAGAGTAGAGTGACCAGGTCTGAAACCAAATTGATGGTCAGAGATCAAGCCATTGGAGAAGAGGAAAGATTTCATATCTGAAGCAATGATGGATTCCATGACTTTGCTGATAATTGGGAGAAAGCTGATTGGTCTGTAGTTGCTAGGATCTGTTTTTGCACCTTTTTTGTGCAAAGCGGTGATGTTGGCTGATTTCCAAGCAGATGGCAGATGACCTTGAGCAAAAGAGAGGGTGAAGAGAACAGAGAGAGGGAGTGAAAGAGCGGAAGAACATGATTTTAGGACCCGTGGGCTGATGCCGTCAGGACCAGTTGCAGAATCAGAGTCGAGGGTTGACAGAAACCTTCAAAACCGTCCTTCAAAATTAAAGTGTGGAACTCAGCACAGGACAGGTCGAAGTTGAGTGAGACCAGTAGCTCACTCTTCATGAGCTCCACAGAGCATCTGTTCCGGACATCACTCCATTTGTTGGCCATGCTGGAGAATATTCTCTCCACAAACTCTGTTGAGGCTGGTATGCTCAGTAGGTAGGAAATGACTGACAGCATATTTGGGAGATCAGCTGCCTGAAATACAGCCATCCACTTGGCAGCCACGTCTGTGGTCTTCCATTGATCGCGCTCCCGGAGCTTCTCCACAAGGCTGCTTGCTGTAGTGCACTCATCGTAGTACAGTTCATCCATGTTCAGGCTGGTAATGAGTTTGAGCTTTTCACAGACCTTTTCAAGGTCACTGAAGGTAAACTTGCCATCATGGAGAGATAGAAGCATAAGACAGTGAAGCCAGTTGCTGTCGGAAAAGTCGAACAATTTTTCAATGTACCTTAGGGCAGTGTCGATGAATGCAGTGAATTCTCACTCCCTTGCCTTGCCTGCATCAACTGGAGAGAGACGCTGCAGCTTCACTTTTGTGAGGTATCCATAGAACGGGTCATCTCACCTCTGTGTGAGTTTGGCTTTTTTTTTTTCTTTTTCTTTTTTTGTATACTGAATCGAGGCTCGTGAAAGAGCTAACATTTATTTCACAAACAAATCAACCAGACAAACAAAATATACAAAAAGAGGGAGCGGAAGACAAGATGGGGAGAGAAGGGGAAGCACACAACCACAACATTTGAGAGCAGGGAGAAGTGTGGGAGGGAGAGGGCTTGGGGGGAGGAGGCATGGGAAGGGGGGGGGGGGAGGTATAAAACACAAGGGGATCGAAATTAGCGGGGGTAGAAAAGATAAAGGTTTTGGATGGGGGAGGATAAGAGATGGTGGTGAACAGCTGTTTTAAAGACCTGGAGGGTGGAGTGTGATTGAAGAGAGTGAGGGAGTTTGTTCCAGAGGTGGGAGAAAAGAGGAATGAAGGAGTGAAGGTGAGCAGAAAGTCTTGATTTTGGCAGTTTAACCATAAGAGGGTTGCAGGCAGATCTTGTGCGACCTGTCGGAATATTTGGGGGACAGAGCCCAGAGAGAGCTAGGGGGGCAAGGCCAGAGAGGAGTCGGTAGAAGACGGAAAGACCACCAACCTGCCTGCGGTGAGTGAGTGAAAGGCCCTTGGAGTTAGCTTCATCGCGGGAAATTCCAATGATTCTGAACGCTTTGGTTTCAACAGCGTGAAGACGAGCTAGGTGTGAGGCAAGAGCACCAGACCAGAGGGGAGAGCAGTATTCCATAGAGCTGCGGATGAAAGCCTTGTATATGGTGAGGAGCTCAGGTGTGCCAAGGAAGGACTACGCACGACGGAGGATGCCCAGTCGGCGACTGGCTTTGGAGGCCAGATTTGAAATGTGGTTTTCCCAGGAAAGATCATGGCAAATAGTGAGACCCAAAAGCTTGAGTGACAGAACTTATTGGAGAGGATTATTCAGAAAGTGGATGGGAGGGTTGTCCAGTCGGTCTTTTCGGAGAGACATCGTAAGAGTGTGAGATTTATCAGGATTGAAAGACATGTTCCATTTGTTTGCCCAGTCTGTGATTTTGTCCAGGTCTGCAGAGAGTGAGGAGGCTGCAGACTGCTGATCTGAGGGATGAGGAATGGAGCGACAGAGAGTGGAGTCATCAGCAAAGAGATAGAGAGGATTTTCAAGAGAGTCAGAGAGATCATTGATGAAGACCAGAAAAAGCACAGGGCCCAGAACACTACCTTGGGGAACTCCAGCCTGAACAGGAAGAGGAGATGAGAGAAACCCATTCAGGGCCACACGTTGACTACGACCAGAGAGGAAGTCCGCCAGCCATGCATGGAGATTTCCATGGATACCAAAGGAGGAGGGTTTGGTGAGCAGAGCAGGGTGCCAGACCGTATCGAAGGCACATGAAATGTCAAGGGAGACAGCTCTAATTTCCTGTTTGGCGTTGAGGACCTCCATCCATTGTTGAGAAAGCAGAAGCAGCATGTCCAGAGTAGAGTGACCAGGTCTGAAACCAAATTGATGATCAGAGATCAAGCCATTGGAGAAGAGGAAAGATTTCATATCTGAAGCAATGATGGATTCCATGACTTTGCTGATAATTGGGAGAAGGCTGATTGGTCTGTAGTTGCTAGGATCTGTTTTTGCACCTTTTTTGTGCAAAGCAGTGATGTTGGCTGATTTCCAAGCAGAAGGCAGATGACCTTGAGCAATAGAGGTGAAGAAGAGAGGGTGAAGAGAACAGAAAGAGGGAGTGAAAGAGCGGAAGAACATGATTTTAGGACCCGTGGGCTGATGCCGTCAGGACCAGTTGCAGAATCAGAGTCGAGGGTTGACAGAAACTTTTCCACCTTGTCAGGAGGAAAGGACACAGAGTCCAGGAGCAGCTGGGTACGACTGGGTACGGTGGGTACAGAGAGGGATGGGTTTGGGACACAAGATTTAGAGGACACAATATTTAGGGGACACAAGATTTAGAGGCAAATACAGAGTTGAGGCATTCAGCTTTTTCACGTGCGGAGTCAGCCGTTAAGCCGTTTGAGGTGAGGGAGGGGATGGATGGGGAACAAACACCAGAAACAGATTTGACCAGATGCCACCAGGATTTGGAAGAGGGAGACAGATAAGAGAGTTCGGTCTTGAGAACGGTGAGATATTGTTTCCTAGCTCTCCTGAGGGTGGACACACACTTGTTTCAGGCTTTGTGAAAGGAAATGAGATTTCCTTCCGTTGGATTTGCTTTCCAGGAGACGAAAGCAAGTTGTTTCAGGGCAACAGCCTCACCACAAGATTCCGTGTACCATGGACGGGAGGAAGGGTATGACAACTGAAGACGAGTTGGGATAAATCTGTGCATGAGAGAAAGCAATTTACTTTGAAAGAATTCCCAGGATGAGTTGATGTCAGAGGCGGTAGAGATGGGAGACCAGTCCAGATGATTGATAGCTGCTTGAAGACTGTGCCAGTTGGCCTGAGTGAAATGCCAGACTCGTCGACGCTGAGGAGGCTCTCTGAGAATGGTCAGAGAGATGTCCACTTTGACAAGCACATGATCAGATGAGCCGATTGGAGCACAAGAAGAGCAGCAGACATTTTCAGGGAAGTTAGTCATAACCAAGTCCAGAAGAGAAGATGCTCCGTTGACTGAGATCCGGGTCAGGAAATTGACAGATTGTGTCAGTCCCAGTGAGTCACAGAAGTCCTTTGCTGAAGAGCCATGGCTGGTGAGAGAGGTACCCACACCCAGCCAACTGGCATGGTGACAATTGAAATCACCACATATGAGGAAGAGAGAGTTGGGATGGGTAGATAGAAGTTGGTCCATATTATCATAGAAGTTGGTCCATAAGTTGGTCCAGAAGTTGTAGCCTAGTCAAAAAATCTGAAAATGTGCCTTTATAGAATGATTGAGGCATTTTTGAGTAAAAGCAAACAAACCACTTTTTCTGGGGTAGTTTTTCATGCTGAATATGAATCTGTTGTTTGCCAAGCCCAAAAATGCGTAATTAGGTCACTAATCAAGGTCAAAGGTCAATGAGTGCAAAATTCAATTTTTTTGAAAAAATGCTTTATTTTACATCCCCTATCTGTACATTTCAATTATTTTACAATATTTTGTCTAGTAAGGTTGCTAAAGCTTTTCAAAATCTTATTTTTAAAGGAAAACGTGAGGACACATCTATGCTCATTTGCCTTTATCTCTGTAAGGGGCGACAATTAGTTTTGCGTAATTTGCTTGCAGTTTAACCTCTAAATGCACAATGGGGCAGAGTTTTTATGCTCCTATTGATGGTCTAGAGATAGATTTTATAAAGACAGAATCTAAATGTCACCGGTAAACAACATAGGTCAAAGGTCAATGAGTGCGAAAGTCTTGCAATGACGTAACAGTTACTTGCACTTGAAACCATCCCTTTCACTCAACAGTGAAAGTGGCTTCATCTTTCTGACCCCAATGCATTTGCCATGTTTGTCAAATCATTTCCATTCAGACAGAGCAGGGTGTTCTTCAATAGACCCTTAATGATGAAGAATGAATCTAATAGCCTAGCATAAGCCATCTAGTTCGTACCCTAGGCATCAGGCATTAAACATTTCAGGAGTACAGGTAAGGGTCTTTTTAAGATTGTTAAAAAATGAAATATAAAATCAAATGAAAGTAAAGGAATGCATTCTTCTTTGGTGAGATACATGTACATACAAATGTGTAATGTATGCTTGACATCTCACATCATAGGCAGGCCTACATACATGTACATTTACCTAACAGTAGCAAAAAGACAGGCAGGGCATGGGCATTGACGATGAGTGCCTAATGCATCTACCACTAATGAATTAGTGATATCGGTTAGATGTTTTGTCTTGAAGAAGCTTTACTTTGTGTCTTTGAGAATAAGATTAAAACCCGGGCCAACACTGCCTGCGCTTATTCGATCATTTAAGGGCTGTTGCAGTATATCATACAACGTTGTAGTTTTCATGGTCAGAACATGCGTGCCTGGTGCTTAGTTTGGTTTCTGTTTCTCCCCTCAGGCCAACCATGGAACCTATTGCCAGCCTCAAGCGACAGCGTGAGGATGTGTCGTTTGAACTTTGTATCATTTGTCAGGGAACTAGCCAGGTCAAAGATACGATTTTCAACCAGACAAACCAGGGTATTGCTGCCATCAGAGAGGCGACCGAGCTCCGATGCAAACTTAGACACTATGAATTTCGATCAGCCGTGGACAGGCTTTCGACTCTCTTTGCAGAGCCTCCAGAAAGTCTCCCCAAACTTAAATGGCATAAGCTATGTTACTCTGCATACACACACATGGGAAAATAAATGCTAAGCTAGCCAAGGAACAATCGAAAAACGAAAAAGATCCTGAAAGAAAGAGTGTTTCGGCTGAAGCATGTCCGTTTTTACGCAGTAGTACTACTAAGATGAACTGGACATTGTGTATGTTCTGCCAGAACTTTGACAAGAAGCAGAAGACAAGTCGTGTCACAACCTTCAAAATGAGTAATGAAATTACGGAAAAAGCTAAATTTGTACATAACATCTTAGTCCGTACTGCAAATGAGAATGATTTAATCTCAGCTGAGGCATGTTACCATGTTAACTGTCTTAGTAAATTCTTTAGGGATGTCAAAAGGGCGGAAACTGAAAGCAAATCAGCAGACATGGCGATATCATGGTTGTGTCAAGAGCTGCGTCACTGCTGAGAAAGGGCACGTATTTGAACTATCTGCAGTGTTCGAGAGGTACAAAGAGTTAGCCAGTGAGTGCGACGGCACAATTCCTACATCGTATCTTAGTAGACTGGGGACTTTTAAAGAAACTTTGTCGAATTGCATTGGGGACATTTATGAATTTCTTGTGCTAAGAAATTTGGCGCCTTCAGAGAAACAAACTTTGCTTCTTCCATGACATTTCAGTCACATACCTCTTTCAGAAATGGTGTGCGGTCAGAACAGTGCAGACTATATTCCCATATTTAGACAACAGGATGATCATTTTCTGTCTTTAGTGCACGTTGCTCTGCAACTCCGCAGTGATATCATGTCACATCCTGCATTCGAAGGTTGCGATGTAAGCGAAAAAGCAGAGTTGGCAAGTGTACCACCATCTGTACTCATGTTTGTGAATATCTTGCTTGGAGGCCAAAGTAGTGTCGATGCTGAGTTTGACGAAAGTGAGATGTCTGAAACTGGTTGGGTGAAGAAGACAAGGGTCCTTAGCATTGGACAAGACATGGTCTATGGTGTATGTGGAGACAAGAAGGCACCGCCTAAACACGTTGGAATGGGTATGACGCTGCACCAGTCAACTCGATCAAAGAAATTAGTTGAGCTATTCCATAATGCTGGGCACATAATCAGCTATAACCGGGTTCTTAGGTATGACACTGCCATGGCTGAAAACACTCTGAAAGCGCTTGATCAAGAAACTGGGGCAGTTGTTACCAGCAACCTGGTTTCGGGACGATTTGTGCATTTTTCTGGCGACAATATTGACATCAATGACTCTACCCTAGATGGCAAAAATACATTTCACGCTACTCAGTTAGCTGCCTGGCAGAGGGGGCCATCTGCTGAAAGCGGTCTTGGAGACATCAAACCATCCAATACGTCAACGTTGGATATACCAACAGCAGTTGAAAAGATCCAACAACAGCAGTTTCCGACACCATCAAAGAAGGTCACAGAAGATGCTGAAAAGTTCATTTGCCATATCTACAAGGAACCATCTGAGAACTGTAATCAAGCCCGCATTAAACTGTTCAACAAATGCCATGCAACGGAGACCCTACCTCCATCTAGTGATGCAGCAAAGTTCCACATAGAGCGTGCAAACTACCAAAGTTTCATTTGGAGAGAGGCCAGTAATCCAATGACAGATCTGCCACCGCCGACTGATTGTGGATGGAAACTCGTTGATGACAAGTTGTCACCGGTTCTTACAACTTTACCGTCAATTCCAAAGGGATGCCGAGAACTTACTCAGTGTGGTTGCAAGAAAGGTTGCAGTTCTGATAGTTGCTCTTGTCGGAAGTGGGGGAAACAGTTCTGCACTGAGGCCTGCAAGTGCAATGCCAGTGAAACACCATGTCGAAACAGGCCAAAGTAGGGGGGGGGGGGGGTCAGAGCTTACACAGTTAAGCTAATTGGCATTCCCCTGGATGGCTCCTCCTTCCAGCCAATCAGTCTGACAGACTGCAATTGATTCAGGATTAATTAAGAATACATGTGATAATGATCAACTGCCTGCACTCCAAACATGTTTGCCATGAAGTGCATTTTGCGCCTTGTGCCATGTAAGTGCACTTTGCGCCTTGTGACCGTTAGCCTTAATTAAGTGGCTAATTAGTCAAATATTGACATTTAGTGTAGAAAACAATCTTGCTATTATATAGGACTCAGGTAAACCACTTCACTGATGGTATTTAAGGCAACAATTCAAGTGAATTAAAACAGTATGTCAAAAAACGAAAAGTTGCTTCATTACGGATATATTCACAAAAATCTGATTTTTTCCCTTCACAATTCCCTTTACTTTCATAATTGTGAAAAGCTGTAGTAACCTTACCAGACAAAATACTGTAAAATAATTGAAATGTACAGATAGGTGATGTAAAATAAAACATTTTTTCAAAAATTTTGAATTTTGCACTCATTGACCTTTGACCTTGATTAGTGACCTAATTACGCATTTTTGGGCTTGGCAAACAACAGATTCGTATTCAGCACGAAAAACTACCCCAGAAAAAGTGGTTTGCTTGCTCTTACTCAAAAATGCCTCATGAATTCACGTTTCCCAGAAATTTGACTAGACTATTGGCTTTAAAGGAATGCATGATGGGATAGAGCTCTAGACAGGTGGTAGCATTGGCCTCAAGCTTCTTAACAACATCTTCGAAGAGGGAGAGAATGTTACCGTGCGTCTGAGTCTCCGTAACTAGGGCAATGGTGACGTCGACACTGAACTTGCCTGCCATTCTCTTCCGCAAATATTGATTGGGAACATCTATGCTATGTCTTGCGAAACGGTTTTGGTTTTATTAACGATCATGTCATTGTAACCATTGTGAAGACCTAGTGTATAATGAAAGTATGGTGTACATGAAAATACGGGACAAATCGCGTCCCGTATTGACTCGATATGGGACACTGCATTTTATTCTCAAATACGGGACGATCCCGTATTATACGGGACGGGTGGCAACCCTAAGTACCACGCGTCACATCGGCATCGATCCATTTTGTGTGCGCGTCTGTAATTATTAGAATCATGCTGCCATTAATAGGGCCGGCATAATCGAGATGTAGGTGATGCCACGGTTCGCTGGGCCATTCCCAGGGATGCAGTGGCGCTTTCGCTGGTGTATTCCGGGTGCTCTGGCAGGGGTAACAATGTCGAACGTGATGTTCGATATCAGCATCAAGATTCGGCCACCACACATAGTTTCTACTGAGTGACTTCATCTTCACAATCCCGGGGTGACAGTCATGGATTTCACTTTCATCCATGACTGGATTTCATCCGTGACTCTGGAACGCAGATTTTCCGGGATCACAACACAACATCCCCAGAGTAGGCAACCATTTTCCACGCTGAGTTCGTTTTTACGTGCTTTACAAGCCGCAAAAGCTGGGTCATCCTCAGGTAGCAGATGCCATCCAAGCTGTACAGCCTGGACAGTTCTGGACAGAAAGGGGTCTCGTCGAGTATGGGTACGTATCTGGCCGGCGTCATCAGCACAATCGTCCAGATGATCCATCAGTGCGATAATGGATCCTGGTGTAGGCGAAGCATCAGCGGATTCTGGAAGGAGTAACCGACTCATGGCATCTGCATTTGTGAAAGATGAACCAGGCTTATAACATGTGGTGTCGTCATAAGCAGCGAGAAACAGGGACCATCGGATGATCCTGGGCGGTAGTGTGTCAGATGTCGCCTTAGTTGGACCAAACAGACTGATCAGCGGCTTGTGATCAGTGCGAATCGTGAAATGATGTCCAAGAAGGTACTGGCGAAATTTGGTGATGCCGAAAACGATTCCCAATCCTTCCTTGTCAAGTTGGGAAAAGTTCTTCTCTGCCGGGTACAACGTTCTGGAAGCAAATGCAACAGGTCTTTCCATACCATCAGGCATCACGTGTGGTGATACACTCCCCACTCCATACCGACAGGCATCGCATGTCAGCACAAGACCTTCTCTGGATCAAAATGAACAAGAACATTGGACGATTTGAGCAGAGCCTTGGAGGTCTGGAATGCTGATTGTTCAGTGGACCCCTAGCTCCAGGAGCCTCCTTACCTCAAAAGACGATAAAGGGGGCCTAAAACGTCGGTCACATTCGGGATGTAACGACCATAGAACTGAACCAAACTGAGGTATGACTTCAATTCGGTTACGTCTCGTGGAGCAGGAGCATCCTTGATAACTCGGACTTTCTCATCTGTCGGGTGTAGACCCTTGGCATCAATCGTATGACCCAGGTATGTGATCGAGGGCACCATAAACGTGCACTTGTCTCGACGCAAACGTAGGCCAGAGTCCGAAATCTTCTTCAGAACTCTATCCAGGTTTTGTAGATGTTCCGCGTCCGTTCGACCAGTAACCAGAATATCATCCTGGTAACAAACGACGTTGTGTTTGGCGGCAAACAATCTGTCCATGACATGTTGATAAATGCCAGGTGCATATTTCACTCCAAAACTGAGTCGGTGGTACCTGTACAACCCACGATGCTGCTGGTGCAGCTGATGTTGATGGTAAGATACTGTTTTGAATTCTCGTCCAAGTGGAGCTGTAGATAGGCGGATTTGAGATCGAGTTTAGTAAAAGTCTTGCCTCTCGTGAGACGGGCATAGAGGTCTTCGATCCTCGGGATTGGATATTTATCCAATGAAGAAAACTTGTTCACGGTCATTTTATAATCTCCACATATGGGGATGGACTGGTCCGATTTTATGAATGGAACGATGGGTGCCGCCCATTCTGCGTACTGAATTTGCTCGATGATCGCCAGATTTTCAAGATGATCCAGTTCCTTGTCAATCCGCTCCCGCAGGGCGAAAGGGACTGGGCGAGCTCTGCAAAATATAGGATTGGCATCCGGTCAGCACTGAGTTCAGCCATATGTCCTTTCACGGTTCCAAGCTCATCATTGAAGACATCCCGGTACGTATCCAGCACAGTTTTGAGTGTGTATGCTGCGGTAGCAGAAACGTTGGTTGGCCGGAGTTGATGAATGCTTTTCCACTTCAGTTGAATTATGCTCAACCAGTCCCTGCCTAGTAAGGAAGGGCCCTTTCCAGGAATGACCATCAGGGGTAGGTGAAACTCGTGGTTATCGTAGCCCACCATGACGTCACATGTACCGCAGGGAACAATCTTCTCACCTGTATAGGTGGAGAGTCCATAGGTTGTAGGTTTCAGGTGGGGTCGGTCAGCATCACTCCACAGGTTTGTGAAAACAGCATGGCTGATGAGCGAGACAGCCCCCCAGTGTCGACCTCCATTTGCAATGGTCGATTGTTGATGACAATTGGCAAGAAAAGGGTCTCACTTATCGTGAGAATCAATATCAAACAGGTCACACGATTCTGAGTTGTCGGAAACAGAGCTCACCTGGTCAAGCTCAGGTTCCTCCGAACCGATAAACTGATGAATCTTCTTGTCAGCAGCTTTCTCTTTTCCCGATTTGTGAGTGATGCAACCTGGAGCAATATGGCCAGTTTTCGAACAGAAATGGCAGGTGGCATCTTTGAACCGACACGTCTCCGGAGGGTGCTTTCCGTTGCACCGAAAACATTTGTTGTGGGTTTGAGACTGCACTGGCTTCTGACGAGGAGCCTTGTTCCAACGTTTTGGCTGATCATGATCCAACCGATTCATACTTGACATACTTCTGACAATTCAACTTGTTCCAACGTCTGGCTGGTACCAGACGAGCGAGTGGCACCGATGCTTGCAGCGTTGCGTTCAGCACTTTCCATGGAAATTGCGGTCTCTCTGGCATTTTGAAAAGTCAGTCTTCTCTCAGCAAGCAGGCGTCTACGAGTGCGGTCATCGGACATGCCAACCACCAGGAAATCACGGAGCATGGCATCAATCGTGTCCCCAAACTCACACAGATGTGACAGTTTTTTGAGGTGTGCAATGAAGTCTGCGATCGACTGACCTTGCTGCTGTCTGCACATGGAAAAATTTAACCGACAGAGGATGACTGAAGGAGATGGATTACAATGTTCCTTCAAAGCGGCCTTGAGCTCTGCGTAGGTGAGCTCCTGGATTGTCCGAGGACGAATCAGGTTTTTAACGAGTGTGAACGTCTGTCCCCCGCAAACGGACAGGAAGACAGCCTTCATCCGGGCTTCGGTCGCGATGCCATTCGCCTCGAAGTAGAAAGACAACCGCTCAGAATACGTGTCAAAGTCTCCCTCATGAGGGTCGAATTCATCGATATGGCCGAAAGAAGTCATGCTCTAGATGTTTGTCCTCGTCGCCATGTAAAGTATCGACAGACTACGATCGATTGTTGCACATTTATTGACTCTGCAGATAAAGGCCCGATTCACCTCAGCGCCGTCCGAGCTGAGCCGTAACTTCCGGAAACGTAAATAAACCCGCGGTCACGGTGTTGGGATAAAACGGGGAATATTTGCACCATCATACATGACAACTAGTATGATGTCATGGGCTAGCTAGTCCATGTCGTTCAAGTTTAGGTGTGAGGGCATTATCCAACATACTGTTGCGGATCCGGGGGTCGGCGCTCCCCTTACCAAGGGGGGGGGGGGGTAATCCCCTTGTCTTTTACACTGGCCGATTCCCCCAGTCCTGGAAATTATAACGCTCCTTTGCGGGGTTGAGATTTGCCAGGGTGATTGGTCAAGATGGGCTCCCAAATACCTGCTTGCCAATCTCTCCGCAAAGCAGGGAGATAACTTCTGCCCGGGCCACGGATATGATGGTAATTGCCGAGCGGTTTAGCAATCCGCAACCCAAGCCATTAACAAAAGGACTAAACCCGATTCTGAGCGGTTCTGCCAAATCGCGCCGCAGGTACTCAATTGAGGAAATCACGAAAGCCATCGGATGAGAGGAAACCAAAGTAACGGAAGAACAGATATTTATTAATTATGTACAAGAAACCCGAAGAGGAAAGGAAAGAAGGGCATTTACAAGAAGATAAAGAAGCAGATACACAGGGCAAGCTTAAACTACACAATCTTACTTAACAAACCCAGGACAGAACAAACAGACTTACACGGGAGTTGGTAATGGTAGGGATGGTAGGAGGAGAAGGGTCCAAGCAGAGGGTTCGGGTGATGGGATCCGTCCAGGCTTGGAAATCTTGTGGAAATGTAACTCATTGATTAGAACTGGTAACTCATTGATTGGAACTGGTAACGAGGAAGAACCAACGACTTGAAATGAATGTCAGGAATGTGCACGAAAGTAGTAATGACTTGTTCACCTGGTCACAGCCCCAGGCTAGAGCACTCTCATATTGTAAGGCAAATAGAACTCACAGCAGGAGGGGAGCGAGTTGGTGCCAGTAAGGCGAGCGGGATGACGGAGCAACCTTTCAGCGGAGAAGGGATTAACTCAAGCATGCCGATATAAACCAGAACAGACTTTGATTCATCATCACTTGCCATCAGAAGCCCTGCCCGATGGAATGAACGAGTACGGCGCTGCGGAGGAACATCGGCTGAGAAAGAGGGACTATGCGGATAGAGCTATCTGGTCCATTGAGTTAACGGTAGTTATTAGTATTTGAATGAAGTGAACAACTAGTTAATAAAGTCATGACCTTTTGTAAAACCTGTTTCCGATTATTGGAGTCTTGAGTCCCAAACCACTTCCACGACAATATGGAGGCAACGCTGGCATCAATTGGACACAAACAGGATCTTTAAATGGTAAGTGTGTCTTGTTTTTGTCCAGTATGATTTCCGAACCTGGGAATAGTTTTTGTACATACATGGTGGAGGACGTGGTGTGGGGCTTCCTTGCGCACCGATGCCGCGATATAAGTGGCGTAACGAAGTCACGGATGGAACATCGACAAACGATTGTAGCTATTATTCGTGTTTTTCTAAAAGATTTCTGTAAATACGTATTTTTTGCGCTGTCTAAATAAAATGCGCCAGGTCGACGCTGGTCATTAAGGGCCTTACTGTGACCTGGGAGCAAACGGGGCATGAGTGCACCATGCGGCCATTTGCTCCCAAGTCTTGTAAGGCCAGTACATTTGTTTAGCACTTTGAATACAGATATTTTTTCTCTCTCATTCAAATTGGATGAAAATCGCACTTTATATTTTCCCCTATTCCAATGTGCTCATATCTGTGGTACGGCTAGTGGGATTTAGATAAATTAAACGAAATTGTGTAGGACCAAAGCCGTGGGTACAAGGTTTCCCGCCATTTTCTAAAACACCTAAAACTCGTTCGATCAACATATAAATTAATGACAGACAACGCCATCTCATGCCGGTCCAGAATTATTATGAAAGATGGCGATTGGATGAAAATTGCATACCGACACTCCCTCACTGTCCCTCATTGTCCCTCATGTTCATTCCGGCTACCTGTATCTTGCTCCCGCTCCTTCTCCCTCCCTTTAGTTCCCATTGGCGGACGCTTTGCGAGAAGCAAAGTGTTTTTGTGAACCCCCAACCTCAACCTAAGTTGAAGTTGTTACTGCAGGGTTATTGTTTTTTTGTGTATTTTCTCTGCGCCCCATGCTCGCAGATTTGGTTGGATCTTGTTGGAACTTGTTGGAACTTGTTGTTGGAACTTGTTGTTGAAACTTGCTGTTGGAACTTGTTGGAACTTGTTGTTGGAACTTGCTGTTGGAACTTGTTGTTGGAACTTGTTGTTGGAACTTGTTGGAACTTGCTGTTGGAACTTGTTGGAACTTGTTGTTGGAACTTGTTGATGGAACTTGTTGTTGGAACTTGCTGTTGGAACTTGTTGTTGAAACTTGTTGAAACTTGCTGTTGGAACTTGTTGGAACTTGTTGTTGGAACTTGTTGTTGGAACTTGCTGTTGGAACTTGTTGTTGAAACTTGCTGTTGGAACTTGTTGGAACTTGTTGTTGGAACTTGTTGTTGGAACTTGTTGTTGAAACTTGCTGTTGGAACTTGTTGGAACTTGTTGTTGGAACTTGTTGTTGGAACTTGTTGTTGGAACTTGCTGTTGGAACTTGTTGTTGGAACTTGTTGGAACTTGCTGTTGGAACTTGTTGGAACTTGTTGTTGGAACTTGTTGGAACTTGCTGTTGGAACTTGTTGTTGGAACTTGTTGTTGGAACTTGTTGGAACTTGTTGTTGGAACTTGTTGTTGGAACTTGTTGGAACTTGCTGTTGGAACTTGTTGTTGGAACTTGTTGTTGGAACTTGTTGGAACTTGCTGTTGGAACTTGTTGGAACTTGTTGTTGGAACTTGTTGTTGGAACTTGCTGTTGGAACTTGTTGTTGGAACTTGTTGAAACTTGCTGTTGGAACTTGTTGTTGGAACTTGTTGTTGGAACTTGTTGTTGGAACTTGTTGTTGGAACTTGTTGTTGAAACTTGCTGTTGGAACTTGTTGGAACTTGCTGTTGGACCTTGTTGGAACTTGTTGTTGGAACTTGTTGTTGGAACTTGCTGTTGGAACTTGTTGTTGGAACTTGTTGAAACTTGCTGTTGGAACTTGTTGTTGGAACTTGTTGGAACTTGCTGTTGGAACTTGTTGGAACTTGTTGTTGGAACTTGTTGTTGGAACTTGCTGTTGGAACTTGTTGTTGGAACTTGTTGAAACTTGCTGTTGGAACTTGTTGTTGGAACTTGTTGTTGGAACTTGTTGTTGGAACTTGTTGTTGGAACTTGTTGTTGAAACTTGCTGTTGGAACTTGTTGGAACTTGTTGTTGGAACTTGTTGTTGGAACTTGCTGTTGGAACTTGTTGTTGGAACTTGTTGTTGGAACTTGTTGGAACTTGCTGTTGGAACTTGTTGGAACTTGTTGTTGGAACTTGTTGTTTGAACTTGTTGTTGGAACTTGTTGGAACTTGTTGTTGGAACTTGTTGGAACTTGTTGGAACTTGCTGTTGGAACTTGTTGTTGGAACTTGTTGTTGGAACGTTTTGGGAACATTCAAATGTTGGGTTTTGCTAACGTTTCCACAACGTCGCTACAACGTTTCCCTTTCGTTGTTGCAACGTTTTGCTCCAACGTTTTGGGAACATTCAAATGTTGGGTTTGGCTAACGTTTCCACAACATCGCTACAACGTTTCACTTTCGTTGTTGCAACGTTTTGCTCCAACGTTTTGGGAACATTCAAATGTTGGGCTTTGCTAACGTTTCCACAACGTCGCTACAACGTTTCACTTTCGTTGTTGCAACGTTTTGCTCCAACGTTTTGGGAACATTCAAATGTTGGGTTTTGCTAACGTTTCCACAACGTCGTTACAACGTTTCACTTTCGTTGTTGCAACGTTTTGCTCCAATGTTTTGGGAACATTCAAATGTTGGGTTTTGCTAACGTTTCCACAACGTCGCTACAACGTTTCACTTTCGTTGTTGCAACGTTTTGCTCCAACGTTTTGGGAACATTCAAATGTTGGGTTTTGCTAACGTTTCCACAACGTCGCTACAACGTTTCACTTTCGTTGTTGCAACGTTTTGCTCCAACGTTTTGGGAACATTCAAATGTTGGGTTTTGCTAATGTTTCCACAACGTCGCTACAACGTTTCACTTTCGTTGTTGCAACGTTTTGCTCCAACGTTTTGGGAACATTCAAATGTTAAGTGAATCGGATGAGAATTCACGAGTTATTTAATTATTAGAAATTAATGAAGTACTTATTTAATTAATTACATTTCTTTCTCTTCTGACCATGAACTTGGTGTCGACCTGCAGGCCAAACCGTTGGTCAGATGAGCTCGATACCTTGACCAATCATCGTAAGTCACTTGATTGGATGCATATATTAATTATGACATCATAAGTCACGTGACATGGCGACCATGGTGGATTTCTTGAAAACCTTTAAAATGCATCCCTGCGTTCATTTTCCGATCGATTGAGTTTAAATTTTGAACAATCGGATCTGGACTGTCGTTGTTAACGACTCTGGCATGCACCCGTCCAATCAGGATGGAGCGGTATGGTCCCCGGATCATCACTGCCCGCAGTTTTAATTAGTTTTACTTTTACCTTTCACTCTTTCTGTTCATTGTTCTCGTGGTCATACAATTTTTTGAAGACATGCACATGTCATGATATAGGAAATGTTTGTTCTGTTGAACGGAAGAAATGTTTATGGTTAATAAATTCAATGTGGGAGAGGGCAACACCACAAAGCATACCTCTTTAAGGTGTGTATAAACCCTGGAACATTTCAGCAATCAATACGATGCTGAAATGGTATTTTTGAAGACATGCATGTCATGATATAGGAAATGTTTGTTCTGTTGAACGGAAGAAATGTTTATGGTTAATAAATTCAATGTGGGAGAGGGCAACACCACAAAGCATACCTCTTTAAGGTGTGTATAAACCCTGGAACATTTCAGCAATCAATACGATGCTGAAATGGTATTTTTTGAAGACATGCATGTCATGATATAGGAAATGTTTGTTCTGTTGAATGGAAGAAATGTTTATGGTTAATTTAATTAAACGTGGGAGAGGGCAACACCACAAAGCATACCTCTTTAAGGTGTGTATAAACCCCGGAACATTTCAGCAATCATGACGATTTTCTCATGTCACCTGAAATGGTGTAATATTATGTAATATGGTCGACCTTGGGTTTGTTTGGGTTTGTTGTTTATTTTTGTGGATGTATATTTTTGTGTATTTTGCATATATTTTCACGACTAATTCCAGTTAACACCCTGCAAAATTTGCTCGTTTTTCTGGCCGAGTCGAAATTGCGTTGAGTTCCTATGGCATGCGCCATTAAAAGCGCCGTGTAATGGTTGAGCTCCCTTTATTCCGTTTTGGTCACGCGAATGAGCAGACAAAATGACGAATGCTGCGGCTGGAGCAGTAGAAGCGATTTTTCTTTTACTTGTTTAATGATTATTCGATATTGTTATGACTTATTGTCAATAGGAATACTAAGTGGTCAGGAGGTAGCCTTTTGCTATGTACAGTTTATTTTATTGTTGATTATACCACATAGCTGTGGTGATAAAGGAAATGTTTGTTTTTTCAAATAGATGATTAAGTGGTCAGGAGGTAGCCTTTTGCTATGTACAGTTTATTTTATTGTTGATTATACCACATAGCTGTGGTGATAAAGGAAATGTTTGTTTTTCAAACAGATGATTATGATATGACCATGATTATAAAATCATGATGATTATTATGAATGATATCATAGGGTTCCAATGCAGAATGATTGCACGAACTTGGAAAAGAACTTTCAAGCCCTATGGGATAAATTGGGTATTACAAACGATGGAGTTTCAAAATTTAGCATGATTGAAGGAATTTGACAGTCCCATTTCAGGACTTTTACGAAATTTATATTGCCAAGAGATTTTGGGTACTATTAAAAGAAAAATGATGAGATATTTTTCCCAAAGAACTATAATATCTGCCATCCATTTTGGCTGTCTCACGAATGAAGGATGAGTTGCCTTTAGTGGTTGCAAAGAAAATTTGTGGAGACCAGGCAAAATGGGAAAATATGTCAGATATGACCCTAGGACAGAACAGTGATTCGTCAATTGACATGAGGTATGAACCAGAGGTGACGACCGATGATCTTCAATCTCAGTCAATAGATGGACCTGTCCTGACATCATTGGGGAAAGGGCTTATGCAAGGAGTCATCCAAAATGATTAATTTGATTTATTGATGAATATTGATAAATTAATTGAAATTGAATAATTGAATTGAACTGAATAAATTTAATTGAATAAATTTAACTGAATAAATTGAACTGAATAAATTGAATTGAATATATTGATTGTTTGATTGATGAAAATGCGGTCTCAAGAAAGAAGCTTTGATATCTTTGTGAGATATTATCAATGTGAAGACAACCTTGGAAAATTGAGCAAGGTGGTGAGTTTATATATAGGTATATATGTGCGGTTACCATTGTGTGATTTCCCCTTCAACAGAGCGGACACCTGAGGATTCACCCATTTCATACTGACCCTTTGGCTCATCTGCAAATACTGATCTGTGAGATTGGATTGTGCAAAAGCCACAGGTGAGAGAGATTCTCTGGAAATCACCATTTGAACAGGTGGAGAGATCCTTCCTGGAGGTACGAGTGAAGCTTTAGAGGAACAAGCTACAACACATCCAACGCTACTTTGATAAAAGGCAGAATGGGAAATGGAGCCTGCAAGAATACACAAGGACAACCAGAGATTCCACAAAAAGGTACTTGTACACATCATATGTACGACCGTTATGGTACCGAAGCTATAAGGCAGGTCGAGAATTGGTATTTGTGGACAAAGGGACATGATGAGGAGTTTCCAAGAGATGGTACATTTGAGCGAAGTCGATTGGAAAGATTGGAACAAAGATTGAAAGCCAGGAAGAGACAGAATCTAACGGTAGACTGGCTTGCATTCCATCTTTGGGATGGTGAATCCAGACAACGGGAACAGCAAGAACGGATAACGGATCTAGAACTTAAAATAAAAAGGATACAGGATACAGTGGAGGAGACAAATGCACAACTGCCCTCGAAATTAGGAATGAAAGTGACAGTTGTCCCATCTGATTTCCAGTTGTCTCCCCAAAAAGGACGATACAGAGAATTTTTTCGTGTTTCAGGAGATAACGAGAGATTGCAGTGGCAACTCAGGGATGTAGAGATGCAGCCCAGCAATACAAGTGCACAGGTGCACAGACCAGGCAATGACAGAAACCGGTGTTTCAAGTGTGGACGGATGGGACATTGGAAAAGAGGATGTCCGTATACCAAAAGGAAGACAAGTTCATAGGGTAAACCAAGATCAAGGGTACCAGTGCTGACCGATACCTCAGACAACGATTAGGCCTTCATTGTGACAAATCCCAAATGACGATTGGCCTCAACAAATTAGATTACTGGACAAACATGAATAACTGTCGATGATTGTTGTGTCTGAAAAGTTTTCGGAGCAAGAATTATTCATTTTTTCTTTTGCTTGTAAGCAAATTGATAATTAATTGATCAAATGCCGAAATTGGATCTTTTATGTTGGGCACAAAATTTTAAATTTACAAAGTTTGGAACAATTGCTTTGCAATTTTTTGGCAACCAAGTGACAAGAGTCACATGATGATCAGGTGGGAATTTCGGACTATTGTTCCGCACGATTGATAGGTCAGTGGTCGACTGACATGCAAATGGGTGTGTAGTCAAATTTGGATAAATTATTGTGGAAACTGAAAGGGTAATTTCAATGTGACATCATAGGGGTTTTCTAAGAATAGACTTTTAGTCTATTTGTGTATTAGCATTTAAATTTGATGGACAAATTTTATGAAATTGAAATAAAATTGACACCCATTAGTCTAGTAGGAAGACTAGGTCCCTCTGCACCGCCCGGAGATATACTTCTAATCAGTGTTTCTAGATTGGAAAAAATGTGTAGAAAATGACTAGCTATGGCCCCAAGCTGAAAAAATGTCCCACATACCATTTTTATGCAAATTACTGCTGCAAATTTTATGCAAAATTATGCAAATTTTATGCAAATTTTTGATGAGGAGTAGAGTTGAGGGGTCTTTGAGGGCTTCATCGAGGTGCTCTCGGTTGCAAGACTGGGTCATTCTGAGAAGCACAGCAGGGTCAGAGATCATGATGTTCTCCTCCTCAGTGAATCTCTCCATCAACAGCCTCTCCATTGCCTCACACACTGTTTTGAGGCAAAAGAGGGACTTTGCGTAGGCCTTTCCACTGAGAACACCTTTGAGAGATCCACTTGTTACTAGTTGTGCCTCAAAGAGAATCTCTGCATATCCAGAACCACGCATCTTGTGTCCAGTGAGCATCCCGATGTAGTTCATGGATGTGTGGAAGGGTCCAATCGTTACTACATGACTAGCAAATTCATTTGGCCAGCGCCAGATGATGGGAAGGGCTTTCATGCAGACACCCAGATCAAATGTATTCAGGACCCATCTCTGACCCACCTCAGCAGTTGCTGCCTCGGAACGCTTCAGTAGCTCACGAACAACTGCGTTGTCTGTGATCGGTCTGTGCCTGGTGCCTGCATGGCATGGCAATGGCCTGCAGCCTGTGCCTGGGCTAGGGGGTTTCACCTCTGCAACTGGTTCTCCCCCACCCAGCAAATCAACAGTCGACTACTGCACGCCTATCCACCAACCGATCACAGACAACGCAGTTGTTCGTGAGCTACTGAAGCGTTCCGAGGCAGCAACTGCTGAGGTGGGTCAGAGATGGGTCCTGAATACATTTGATCTGGGTGTCTGCATGAAAGCCCTTCCCATCATCTGGCGCTGGCCAAATGAATTTGCTAGTCATGTAGTAACGATTGGACCCTTCCACACATCCATGAACTACATCGGGATGCTCACTGGACACAAGATGCGTGGTTCTGGATATGCAGAGATTCTCTTTGAGGCACAACTAGTAACAAGTGGATCTCTCAAAGGTGTTCTCAGTGGAAAGGCCTACGCAAAGTCCCTCTTTTGCCTCAAAACAGTGTGTGAGGCAATGGAGAGGCTGTTGATGGAGAGATTCACTGAGGAGGAGAACATCATGATCTCTGACCCTGCTGTGCTTCTCAGAATGACCCAGTCTTGCAACCGAGAGCACCTCGATGAAGCCCTCAAAGACCCCTCAACTCTACTCCTCATCAAAAATTTGCATAAAATTTGCATAATTTTGCATAAAATTTGCAGCAGTAATTTGCATAAAAATGGTATGTGGGACATTTTTTCAGCTTGGGGCCATAGCTAGTCATTTTCTACACATTTTTTCCAATCTAGAAACACTGATTAGAAGTATATCTCCGGGGGTGCAGAGGGACCTAGTCTTCCTACTAGACTACTTGATCTGTAAATAATGGTTCCAACGCAAACAAATATGCACAATGCATGTGTGTGTGTGTTTTTGTGTATCAATCTTACAAGATTGTTGACACCGACAGTGTGCCTTGTCTGAAAATAGATAGTTCCATGTGGATGGGATCACATATCGAGAGAATTCGTAAAATAAAATAGAAATATAATTTGATTATGAACATTATCATTTTTGTCAAGGGAGATGGAATAAATAAATAAATAAAAAATTTGATTTGCTGAGTTATGAGCAGCCATTCATTGATAGTAAATTCATTAAATTCATGAGGTCTCGCGAGATCTCGGAGACGGTGGGAGGGATTTTCGAAGCTCCACACGGTCTCCACGTTTTTCGAAGTTAAGTCTGTTCACAATTGTATTTTGTCGAAACTGTATTTATCTTTCGGTGTGTGAAGTTATTGTGTGCAACTTTGGTTGTTTCTCGGTGTTTATCTTTCATAAATTGATCGTCTGTTTGCCGTGTCGCGAGCAAGGCCTTTGCCGCGTCGCAAAAGATTTGAAATCGAAGTTAAGTGATTGTTCCCATTTGTATTTTCGTTAAAACTGTATTTATTTATGGTGTTGTACGTATATTGTGTCCCGACGAAGATTTTTCGGTGCAAATCTTTCATACCTGTATTGAAAATCGTGTTAATTCGTGTCGTGTCTTGAGGCCTTGTACAGTGTGCACTGTACAACCTTGAGGCTTTGTTTTTCTCTCAGCGGTCCGTCGTTTGTGATCCAATAACTTTCGTTCTCTGTATTCCCAGTCTTTTCACCCATAGCCTACTTCCTTGTGTAAATCTCAACTCAAACAACAAAAAAAAAAAAAAAAAAAAAAAACATTTCCTTCTCTGTTCTCATTCATTTATTCATTCTTATTCGTTCGTTCGTTCTTCGACCACGTGTTTCTCCCCCATTTCCCCAGATAGTTTTCACTCATTAACCTTCAATGTTTACACTTTCCCCTCAAGTTATGTATTCCGTCATATTTTATAACACCTTTTTCTTCTTCTTCTTTAAAAGGCTGCTTTCGACTTGCTCACCAAATCAATTCATCCCAAAAAAAATATCCATCTCCTATAGTGCCTTTTTTCTACATTCCCTAAACTCTCCTGCACTCCATCCTCCATCCAGCGTCCTTAAACGTATTTTTAACTCGAAGGTCACAAGAAACTCATTTTGCAATAAATGTTCGTTTCCCATAAATCGTACACTTTCAAAAATCCAATCTCACCCCTCCCCTCCAAATCTTCCCCATAACCCCTCCCCTCCAAATCTTCCCCATCACCCCTCCCCTCCAAATCTTCCCCATCACCCATCCCTTTCAAATCTCCCCCCTTGCCCCCTCCCTCCTAAACTACCCCCTCACCCCTCCCCGCCAAGACGCCCCCTCGCCCCTCCCCTCCTAGACCCCTGCCTCACCCCTCCCCTCCAAATCTCCCCCATATCCCATCCCTTTCAAATCCCTCCCCTTGTCCCTTCCCTCCCAAACTCCCCCCTCACCCCTCCCCTTCAAATCTCCCCACCCTCATTGCTTCTCAATTTCCCCCCTCTCACTCCCCCTCCTCAAAGCGTCCTCCCCGCTTCTTCCCCCTTCAAACTCTCACCTCCATCTCCCCCAACCTTCTGCCTCGCTCTTCCCCCTCCTCAAATAACACCTCATTGTGGCTCACCCAATCACCATCAAACCTTTTGTCCGCCCCATCCTTCCCTTTCTCCGAGCTATTCTGAAATCTCTGACACACCTTCAACAGCTCTCCCTACCTCTTCCACCTCTTCCACATCTTACCCTACCCCTCCTCCCCCCTGTTCTGTATCTGATGCTCCCCCTTCTTCTTCATTAACGGTATGGACCTCAAACATCCGGGGTCTTCGTTCAAACTTAACTGATCTCTCCATACAGGTTGCTTCTGTCAAACCAGACATGATCTGCTTAACAGAAACTTTCCTCCTTTATGATGTCTCTGATTCCATAGTATCTCTCCCGGGCTACTCCCTCCTCCGGTATGATAGACCTGAGCCTCGTCCTGGAGGCGGGGTTGCTATCTTTATCAAAAACTCTCTTCCTCACTCGCCCTGCACTGCACTCTCTCCACCTCACCCCCAGGAATACCTCTGGCTACGGCTTCCCCTTCGCTCCCACCTCTTGTTCATATGTGTGTTGTACCGTCCACCAAACAGTGATGACTCCATCTACATCTCGCTGTCTGATGATATGGACCAACTTCTATCTACTCATCCCAACTCTCTCTTCCTCATATGTGGTGATTTCAACTGTCATCATGCCAGTTGGCTGGGTGTGGGTACCTCTCTCACCAGCCATGGCTCCTCAGCAAAGGACTTCTGCGACTCACTGGGACTGACACAATCTGTCAATTTCCCGACCCGGATCTCAGTCAACGGAACATCTTCTCTTCTGGACTTGGTTATGACTAACTTCCCTGAAAATGTCTGCTGCTCTTCTTCTGCTCCGATCGGATCATCTGATCATGTCCTTGTTAAAGTGGACATCTCTCTGACCATCCTCAGGGAGCCTGCTCAGCGTCGACGAGTCTGGCATTTCACTCAGGCCAACTGGCACGGTCTTCAAGCAGCCATCAATCATCTGGACTGGTCTCCCATCTCTACCACCTCTGACATCAACTCATCCTGGGAATTCTTCCAAAGTAAATTGCTCTCTCTCATGCACAGATTTATCCTATCTCGTCTTCAGTTGTCATACCCTTCCTCCCGTCCATGGTACACGGAATCTTGTGGTGAGGCTGTTGCCCAGAAATAACTTGCCTTCGTCTCCTGGAAAGCAAATCCAACGGAAGGAAATCTCATTTCCTTTCACAAAGCCCGAAACAAGTGTGTGTCCACCCTCAGGAGAGCCAGGAAACAATATCTCTCCGTTCTCAAGACCGAACTCTCTTATCTGTCTCCCTCTTCCAAATCCTGGTGGCGTCTGGTCAAATCCGTTTCTGGTGTTTGTTCCCCCTCCATCCCCTCCCTTACCTCAAACGGCTACACAGCTGACTCCGCACGTGAAAAGGCTGAATGCCTCAACTCTGTGTTTGCCTCTAAATCTTGTGTCCCAAACCCATCCCTCTCTGTACCCACCATACCCAGTCGTACCCTGCTGCTCCTGGACTCCGTGTCCTTTCCTCCTGACAAGGTGGAAAAGTTTCTGTCAACCCTCGACTCTGATTCTGCAACTGGACCTGACGGCATCAGCCCACGGGTCCTAAAATCCTGCTCTGCTGCTCTATCTCACCCTCTCTCTGTTCTCTTCATCCTCTCTTTTGCTCAAGGTCAACTGCCATCTGCTTGGAAATCAGCCAACATCACCGCTTTGCACTAAAAAGGTGCAAAAACAGATCCTAGCAACTACAGACCAATCAGCCTTCTCCCAATTATCAGCAAAGTCATGGAATCCATCATTGCTTCGGATATGAAATCTTTCCTCTTCTCCAATGGCTTGATCTCTGATCATCAATTTGGTTTCAGACCAGGTCACTCTACTCTGGACATGCTGCTTCTGCTGTCTCAACAATGGATGGAGGTCCTCAATGCCAAACAGGAAATTAGAGCTGTCTCCCTCGACATATCACGTGCCTTCGACACGGTCTGGCACCCCGCTCTGCTCACCAAACTCTCCTCCTTTGGTATCCATGGAAATCTCCATGCATGGCTGGTGGACTTCCTCTCTAGTCGTCGTCAACGTGTGGCCCTGAATGGGTTTCTCTCATCTCCGCTTCCTGTTCAGGCTGGAGTTCCCCAAGGCAGTGTTCTGGGCCCCGTGCTTTTTCTGGTCTTCATCAATGATCTCTCTGACTCTCTCGAAAATCCTCTCTATCTCTTTGCTGATGACTCCACTCTCTGCCGCTCCATTCCTCTTCCCTCAGATCGGCAGTCTGCTGCCTCCTCACTCTCTGAAGACCTGGACAAAATCACAGACTGGTCAAACAAGTGGAACATGTCTTTCAATCCTGACAAATCTCACACTCTTACTTTGTCTCTCCGAAAAGATCGACTGGACAACCCTCCCATCTACTTTCTCAACAATCCTCTCCAAGAAGTTCTGTCGCTCAAGATTTTGGGTCTCACTATCTGCCATGATCTTTCTTGGGAAAACCACATTTCCAAGCTGGCCTCCAAAGCCAGTCGCCGACTGGGCATCCTGCGTCGTGCGAAGTCCTTCCTCGGCACACCTGAGCTCCTCACCACATACAAGGCTTTCATCCACAGCTCAATGGAATACTGTTCTCCCCTATGGGCCGGTGCTCCTGCCTCACACCTAGCTCGGCTTCACGCTGTTGAAACCAAAGCTTTCAGAATTATTGGAATCTCCCGCGATGAAGCTATCTCTGAGGGCCTTTCACTCACTCACCGCAGGCAGGTAGGTGGTCTTTCTGTCTTCTACCGACTCCTCTCCGGCCTTGCACCCCCAGCTCTCTCTGTGCTCTGTCCCCCAAATATTCCTACAGGTCGCACAAGATCTGCCAGCAACCCTCTGATGGTTAAACTGCCGAAATCTCGGCTCTCTGCTCACCTTCACTCTTTCATTCCTCTTTTCTCCCGCCTCTGGAACAAACTCCCTCACTCCCTTCAATCCCACTCCTCCCTCCAGGTCTTTAAAACAGCTGTTCACCACCATCTCTTATCTTCCCCCATCCAAAACCTTGATCTTTTCTACCCCCGCTAATTCACCCCAGATCCACCTTGTTTGAAATTCCAACTTCTTTCCTGGAAGTCCTGGCAGTGTCCATATGTTTTATACCTCTCCCACCGCCCCCTTCCCATGCCCCCCCCCCCCCCAAAGCCCTCGCCCTCTCTCAGATCTCTCGATGTCTCCATGTCTCTCGGTCCCTGCTCTCAAATATTGTGTTTGTTGTGGGAGTACAAAATTAGCCAAATTTTGGAGAGGTCTTACACTGACTTCCCAGAGTACTCTGCTCACGGATTTTTATATATATAAACTTGAATTTTATCAGCATATAAATTGTGCTGTATGTATGGATGTGTATTAGGCATAGATGATATGGGAAAATAGTAAAGAAAATTTTGCTGGTTTGAACTATTGTGAGTTTTGAGTTCTGGAGTTCAAACAAAGTCACTGGTTAACAGATGAGAAAGGATAGTAAATAAATTATTCGATGCTGGGTAAATTAAGTACGATATTACTCAGACTTATGAGAGCTATTGTTCTTCCTTACAGCAGTGGGAAATTATTGAAAAATTAGATCCAACATAATGAATCTATAAATGAATGTGATAGGGATAATATCCTCAATTTGTACTAATTATTTGATTGTGGGTAAAGGAATTAATTTATCATAGTGGATTGTTAACAGCAGCCTGAAAATGTCCTGAGAGTGCATCCATGTAATCGGAAATCCCAGATTTGTTTTTACAAACAACATTTTGGTAGAGGTCTTTTGTGGACGAGCACTTCCTTGGTAGATAAAAAACGGTACTGCATGCTGGCAGCCACTTTTGCGGCCAGTTAGGCCAAACAAATTGAGAGGAAATTGTAGTTAAATACTGTTACGGATATGAGGACTGTATATTTTTTTTGATTGTGTAAATTATTATTATTGTTTATTCTGCGCCCCCCTGCCTCCGGAGCTATGTAAAGGTGAAAGGGCATCCCATAATTAGTCCACAAGCATACACGTCAGCCAAATAATAGAATACCCCTGTTTGATAGTTATATCTTATTCTGTGTTTTAGAGTAAGGCTGTGTCTCCCATTAATTGAAGTACTCCATTGCACCAGTGAAAGAGAATAGATCCCCTTTCATTCCCATCCCCAAAATCCCCATTTCCTTCACATCCCCTTTCGTCATTGCCGAGCCTCGATTGCCAATTACCTCCCCTCCAAAACCACCATTGGCCACGAGGCTCGGGTCGGGGAAGAAAGGTGTGCCCGCCCATCGTCATCAAGGGCGGAGCTAGAGGGCCGTGCCGACCAATCAGGGCCGAGGTGAGCACACCGATGGGCGTGTCCTGAAGGCCGGCGGCTTGATCGCTGGAGGCGCTATAAAGGCGCGCGCGCAAGAAGCGTTGAAGGAGTGAGAGGGAGTCAGTAGAGTCAGAGTCAGTCAGTGGAGTCGGTGGTCAGTTGGTTGCGTTGGTTGCGGTGAGGAATCGGTGGTGGTGGTCAGTGGTTGCGTTGGTTGCGGTGAGGAGTCGGTGGTAAAGAGTGAGTGGACCAAGAAAGAGTTGAGGGTTTGGACCAGACGAGTCGGACAAGTCCTGGGAAAGCACGCGACGTCCACAGCAGCCACAACAGCAGCTTGGGGCCTGAACGGCGGTTTTGAGCAGGGCCGCAAAGGAACGGCGGCTGCTAAACGCGCCGATCGTGCTGCAGGACCCCCTTGGACCTTCCTCTCCCTCCAGCCATCCACCTCCTGCCTTTCCACCCTTCTTGTGTACGTGAGTTTGTTTTGTTTGTTCTGTCCCTGGGTTAATTAAGTCTGTATAAGCTAGTATTTGCACTGTGTCACCTGCGTCTTATGTGTTGTCAATAAACTTGATTGCTCCTTTTTGCTTGTGTGTGTACAATAAATCCAATTACTCTTCTGTCCGTCTTCTCGTCTTATTCCTTTTCCTCTTTGCATTTCGTCGTTTTAGTCTTTTCCCAGATTGGGCAGCTGCGGTGCGATACGGCCAAAGTTCTGGGTGAATCGGGTGAGTCGGGGATCCTGTAACGGTCGCGGTTGGACCATCCGCTTGGCTCATCATAACATCTAAACCGCGATCAGTAACAATTGGTTGTCAGGAGTTGGGATTCGGACCTGGGACTAAATTTGTTAGGCCCAAATTTTGGAACACCAATTGTGTTATCAGTAACAATTGGTGTCGGGAAGTGGGATTGGACCCGAAGCGCGCTTAACGCGCTCAAAATTACAAAATACCGAAATTGCTTTTGTTTTACAAAACCCGAATTTTGAAATCGCGCCATGGCTGGTCAAGGCGACGGGATGCCGGTGGGAGAGATAGACGATAGACGGGGTAGAATCGACCCAGGACCTCGGGGAAATGTATGTGGAGGAAGGAGAGGAGGAGAACATTGGCAATGTGGTTGAGGGGGTATCAGGCGCACAAAATGGCGCTCTCGCGCACGAGGTTGGGGCAGCTGTGGCCGCACCCTTTGTACTACCAACGGTGCTCCAAATGCAAGCCTTCATGGTCCAAATCATGGTGGAAATACAGAAAGAAAACGCTAATAATGAGCGAATAATAAACGGAATGAGGGCCGATAGGGAGGAAAGGGAGCAGAGGGACAGAGACCGCAAGTTGGGCGAAAGGGTCCCACGGGTGCACGACGAGGTAACGCGGGTCGAGAAGCACTGGTTGAACGAAGCGGAGAAAAGCACGGGTACAATGACCGGGGTAGAAATCGCGACCCAGGGTTTGGAAAAGCCGGCGACCGATGAGGTAGAGGGAATTTTATTAAAGCCAACGGTCGTCGAGGTGAACAAAGAAATTATGGGTATAGTTGAAATTGGAGAGACCGGGGACTTAAAGTTAAAAGAGCAACAATCGGAGGAAGGAATGGAAATTGCTCAAAGTCTAAATGCACATCCTGATGCCATACTTGCTAATCCGTATAAAGATTTGCAGGTTTTGGTGCAGGGAGGAAGAAGAACCCCGAAGGTGAGACGTGCTGTGTATTGTGCGGGGAGATTTTGCAGGAGGATGTTTAGCGACAAAAGAATTGTCGCGCGCTTGGGATCGAGGAAGCATCCGGGCGTTGGTGAAGGGTCCCGTGTGAGTGGAAATGGCACGCGTGTGGAAAAAAAGTGTGCGTCAAGGGGTGAGCGTGTTACAAAGCGCGAGTGTGATACCGAGTGCGAGCGAGAATGCACGTCGGGGTGTACGGAGTGTGACACGAATAGTGAGTTGGTGATGGCGCAGGTGCGAGAGGGCACATCGGAGCGCGAGTGTGAAACCGAGTGCGAGCGAGAATGCACGTCGGGGTGTACGGAGTGTGACACGAATAGTGAGTTGGTGATGGCGCAGGTGCGAGAGGGCACATCGGAGCGCGAGTGTGAAACCGAGTGCGAGCGAGAATGCACGTCGGGGTGTACGGAGTGTGACACGAATAGTGAGTTGGTGATGGCGCAGGTGCGAGAGGGCACATCGGAGCGTGAGTGTGAAACCGAGTGCGAGCGAGAATGCACGTCGGGGTGTACGGAGTGTGACACGGAGAGTAAGGTGGTGGTGGAACGTGTGCGAGAAAGCACACCTGAGTTGGTAGTAGCGCGAGAGTGGGAGAGCCCACCTGAGCGCGTTAGTGGGTGGATGCAAGAGTGCACGCCCATGGTGAGTGGTACGGAGTATGTACCGAGGGAGAGTGCGCAAGACGGTGCGCGAGGTGTGTTAAAGGAGTGTGCGAACAGCGAGTGTGCGCGAGAGGTGTGGTGTGTAACAGGGAGAGCGTTGGTGGAATGTACGGACGGCGTTGGAACGCCGGGTTTTGTGAGGGTGAAAGGGGTAGCGTATGCGTGTGAGCATGCAAGTGAAGCATCGACGGTAACCGGGTTAGCGGTTAGGGCGACGGATAGCCGATGCGAGCGCTCGGGGCGCGGCGTGCTTTGTTGGATGCAGGGCCCGGCGCGAGTCGATGCTGCGTCGCTTCTCTTCGAAGCGTCGTTGCCGATTCGGGCTTGGCCCCGCCCCGCACGGTCGAGTCCGGGCTTTGTCGGGCGAGGCGACCGGTCCGGTTCAAGGGCGAGTGGGAGGAAGCGGTACGGTGCCCCCTCGTGGGGACGGGGTTCCGACCGGGGGAGATGGAGCCATCGGGCCCGGGACCGCAAGGTGCCGCGCCGAGATGGTGCGTGCAACCTCGGTCCAACCAAACCACCTCCCTTGAACCGAAAGCCGGACGGATTCAACCTGCAGGCGACCAAACCACCCGAATTCATTGCTCGGCTTTACGAACCGAGTTTAATGATGTCATGACGCACCGAGGCTAGGATATAGCGGACTGGATGATGATGGTAGTGATTTGATACGAAATTTATAATAGTGGGTAGAATTGGCAGTAAATGGCAAATTTTTGATTTGTTGGATTTGGACGAGCGAAATTGATAGGACCTCCCCGATGTGGTGGGATGGCAAATCCATCATCCCTCACGGGGGGAGGCAAATGCGCTATAGATTATGGGGTGTATGGCAGTGAAAACTAGCCCGGGTGGGTTAGGATATGGTGTGTAGGGCCCTAGAAGATTGACATTAGGTGACGTTAAGATTAGTTAGTGACTGATACCTGTAGTGGGGACGCAGGTAGATTAGTGTGGATGATAATGACGTGGGAGCGCAATAGTTTAAAGGGACGACTGGGAAACGCCAGTTTCAGAGGGGAGTAGTTAGCTGAGATGATGCCGTGTGTGTGAGGATTGAACAGGTGTGATTGAACAGGTGTGATTGCACAGGTGTGCAACTGAACAGGTGTGTGGAGCAGTGTATGAGGGAGTAGTGGTGATTGCGTGTTGTGTTGACCAAATGGTCCAGGAAGAGGAGGAGGGTGCAGGTGGCACCAGGTATGATTGCACAGGTGTGCAAAGACAGGTGAATGGAGGACAGGTGTATGGAATAAATGGTATGGAGTATTGGAATGGATGGTCGTGGAGTGAGTATGGTGGAAATTGTGGAGTGGAGTGGATGGTGCGAAGGTGTGAATGGGGGAAGAGTGGACCCCCATCACGGATACCCGGGGCGGGTAGTGTAAGTGTTAGGTAGAGGGTACAGGTAAATTGTGGTTGGATATTGGCATCTGTGGTGCGGGTGAAAGAATGGTCTTTGGATGGGTGCATTAGTGTTGTGGAAATGGCTGGGCGTGTAGCCTGTTAGTGTGTGTAGTTGGTTTGGGCACTCCACCACTGTGAGGATGTCGGCCAGGTGAGGCCGCAGGTGGGCTCTGGGAGCCGGTAGTAGTTGTTGTGGATGGGGCCCGAGGATCCGGAGGATGGACCCGGGTAGCCCAGTGCCAGAGGGCACCAAGGGGTGACAGAACCAGGAGGGGTCTTCCCCAGTTAGTTAGGTTAGGGTGAGGAGCTAGGTAAGCTCGGGTGGCAACTGCAGTGGTGGAGGTGTGCAGGTGGGTAGACCTGCTGGGAGAGCTACACGTCGCAGCCCAGAAATTGTGCGAGGGCACCGGGAGATGAATCGGGGGAGTGAGACCCCAAATTGAGAAGCACCACAGTTTGGTCAATGGGAATTGGTTATTAGAACCCATAGTGTAAGTTGGCCAATGGATTGGCAGGGAAAGACCCCGGGTAGTGTAAAGTGTGTTAATGTCATTTAGAAAGTAGTTAGGATGAAGTCTCCTCGCACCATCTGCATCCACTCACCTGAGGTGACAGGTACTCCACACCATGCCATGTTTTGATTATTATTTTTGATGCAAATGTTTGGATTGTGAGACGCATCATGACGTGGGTGTGACATTGTGCTTTGTTGTTCCATCTCTTCCTCCTTATGAGGATTGATGATGAATTGGGTGATGGCAAATTTTGGTTAGAGGGATTGTGGAGACGAATTTGGTATCGGAGAAATATGGGGAAGACGTGACAGTAGTGACGAATTTGTAAATGGGTAGATTTTGTAAATATGGGGTAAGGGCAAGGGTAGTGTAGGTGACAGGGGGGTGACATACGGTAGGGACGAGCTTTCTCACTTCGCCCTCCGTACGCATTTCGCCTTGCATTGCCTTATTGATGTGTACCCTTGTGACCTTACCCCTCGCTCAATTGTCTCTTTTGTCTCCCACATGACCTGTGCGCCATTGGGTGCCGAGGGGAGCGTGCGTGAGTCCTCCATTGTGCGCCCGGAATTCCCAGAACCAGCTGTCTGCATCGATGCACCACATTATGGACCACATGTCTGTGGCCGAGCACCACTTATGGACCCCATGGGTTGGGGCATGGCCCCTCTGCTGGAACCGGCCATGAGGGCCCGAAATCTTGCTGGCGGACCTTGGCCACAGGGCACCGATGCCCCACAGGTGAACCACACTAGTCGGCCCTGTGGGCCATAAATAAAATCAAATAAGAAGGACACATTGGGTGCATTTTTCAGTTCAAATAGGCCGCCAGTAAGAAAATGAAAGAATGACAACATCTGGAAGAACAAATAATAATAACCAGCAGAGGGAGCCGAAGAGCAAGAGATCACCTGCAGGGTTAGGGGTTGTTGATTTTATTTTTATTGAACATGGATTGAACATTGATGAACAATGGTGACTGCACCGATTGGTGCTTGAGGGTGCTTGTATTGGTGCGTTTTTAGGTGCTTTCATGGTGCATTGATGCAGAGCAGACTGTCTCCCCCCCAGAAAGAACAATCACAGGTCCTGGGTTAGTTTTGTAAATAAAAATAGCGTCATTGTAAATAATGCTTCCCACCGTCAGTGTATAGTTTGAAGACCATTCCGCAATTCGGTTAACTGTGGGCGTAAGTCTGTTAGGCAGGGTGCAATGGAGCAGCGGGACACATTTATTTATGTTTTAAAACTGTCGCACTCAGGGTCAGGTTAAAAGTAGAGGGAACTACACCTACGTGTCACACTAAAAATAAAAGTTGTAGGTCCGGGACGTGCCTAAGAGGAGGAGGGTGCAGTGTTACGGATATGAGGACTGTATATTTTTTTTGATTGTGTAAATTATTATTATTGTTTATTCTGCGCCCCCCTGCCTCCGGAGCTGTGTAAAGGTGAAAGGGCATCCCATAATTAGTCCACAAGCATACACGTCCGCCAAATAATAGAATGCCCCTGTTTGATAGTTATATCTTATTCTGTGTTTTAGAGTAAGGCTGTGTCTCCCATTAATTGAAGTACTCCATTGCACCAGTGAAAGAGAATAGATCCCCTTTCATTCCCATCCCCAAAATCCCCATTTCCTTCACATCCCCTTTCGTCATTGCCGAGCCTCGATTGCCAATTACCTCCCCTCCAAAACCACCAATGGCCACGAGGCTCGGGTCGGGGAAGAAAGGCGTGCCCGCCCATCGTCATCAAGGGCGGAGCTAGAGGGCCGTGCCGACCAATCAGGGCCGAGGTGAGCACACCGATGGGCGTGTCCTGAAGGCCGGCGGCTTGATCGCTGGAGGCGCTATAAAGGCGCGCGCGCAAGAAGCGTTGAAGGAGTGAGAGGGAGTCAGTAGAGTCAGAGTCAGTCAGTGGAGTCGGTGGTCAGTTGGTTGCGTTGGTTGCGGTGAGGATTCGGTGGTGGTGGTCAGTGGTTGCGTTGGTTGCGGTGAGGAGTCGGTGGTAAAGAGTGAGTGGACCAAGAAAGAGTTGAGGGTTTGGACCAGACGAGTCGGACAAGTCCTGGGAAAGCACGCGACGTCCACAGCAGCCACAACAGCAGCTTGGGGCCTGAACGGCGGTTTTGAGCAAGGCCGCAAAGGAACGGCGGCTGCTAAACGCGCCGATCGTGCTGCAGGACCCCCTTGGACCTTCCTCTCCCTCCAGCCATCCACCTCCTGCCTTTCCACCCTTCTTGTGTACGCGAGTTTGTTTTGTTTGTTCTGTCCCTGGGTTAATTAAGTCTGTATAAGCTAGTATTTGCACTGTGTCACCTGCGTCTTATGTGTTGTCAATAAACTTGATTGCTCCTTTTTGCTTGTGTGTGTACAATAAATCCAATTACTCTTCTGTCCGTCTTCTCGTCTTATTCCTTTTCCTCTTTGCATTTCGTCGTTTTAGTCTTTTCCCAGATTGGGCAGCTGCGGTGCGATACGGCCAAAGTTCTGGGTGAATCGGGTGAGTCGGGGATCCTGTAACGGTCGCGGTTGGACCATCCGCTCGGCCCATCATAACATCTAAACCGCGATCAGTAACAATACGTAAGTTACACATGGCTATTTGTAAAAAGGAAATTTGTTGAGATGGGAAACATTTTTCGAAGGTTTATTAAAGTGTTATAATATGACATGTGGCAAGGCAAACTATTGGATCGGAAAATTAGATCTGGTTATAGAATAAATTTATTGACCCCTTGAAGTTAATTCTTCGAATCATTGTTTCACTGGCATTTTTTGTTCACATTGGAAATAGTTTGGTAGAGCTTCGGTTAAAACCTTTGGTTGCGGTATCTTGGAACGAATTGATAAACCATAGGAGATTGATAAGAATAGAAACAAATATGGACCCAAAATAGAAAGTTGGATTCATGCCTCTCATTGCAAGCAAGCACATGGGGCTAAGGTGGACGATCCCACAGAAAATGAGGCTGCACCTAGCAGCCCAGCAGAACATTCAGTGGCGGATAAATGATAGTCGTGATTTACATTCATTTGAATTACATTTTAACACCCCTTGCATTGATAAACATTACATTTTCAACATTTAATATTCCGACTTGAATTAGGGAAGATAGTGACATTTATTTGCCTACATGACATACCATTTGTAGTGAAATTATACCAAGGTGAACCCAGGGTGTGCTCGCTACAGAAGGGGTGTCTATAAGACCCGGGACAACCGGGGCGCGCGGACACTCCAGCGGAACTCACTGTGACATAGTCCTGTAGTTTGAATGGTATGTACGCCCCTAAATGCTGCGCTGACTGTCCTCGCTGTTGGACCATTGTTATATTGAATCGACCATTGCTGCTCATGAAATACTCTGATTTTAATGCCTGTTGCATGCATGTATTCTTACAGGATGTACTACAGATCTAAATGATATTAAACCTACCCAGAGGTCAAGTCGTGTCTGAGCTTGATTTTCACGACATTTAATATCATTTAGATCGCCGGAATGGCTGACCACAAGATGATCGTGGTACCGATTCTCGGAGCCGACCCTCAAGCTGAGGGATCAGCATCGGAGTTCACTCACTGGCTCAAAACGCTGGAGAATTACTTTGCTGCTCACGAAACAGAGCCCACCGCAGCGATAAAGCTGTCCGTGTTACAGTCGAAGGTCTATCACACCGTTTTCCGGAACATTTCTCGATTTGGGACGTACGCTACGGCTCTAGCTGAGCTGAAGTGCCTCTACGTAAAGACACGGAGCGCTGTGCACGGCCGGCATCAACTCTCTCAGCGGCGACAGCAACCATCTGAATCGATCGATCGCTTCGCGCAGGAGTTGCGCTACCTGTTGGCAGACTGCGTGCAGGACGTCCGGACCCACGAGCAAGTGCAGGACGACTTGCTCCGAGATTTATTCATCTCCGGAATTAATTCTGGAGTCTTGCGGCTCCGACTCTTGGAGGTCGCGGATCTGACATTTACAGAAGCACACGGCTGGCACGCATATACACAGATGCCCGAGAACAATCCACCGCATATGATCACCCACGAGTCGTGGCGGGGACCTCGCAACTCGCGCGACCGGAGAGGGCTACCGCCGAGGATACGGAGGAGGACCCGACCACTACGGCCGAGTCTCTGGGAGCTCCTGAAGCGGACTCCACTTCCGGCCTCACTGCTGCCGCCGCTGCCCGGCCACGGCCTGACCGGTATGCAAAATGTTATTTTTGCGGGAATCGGCAGCACCCTCACTCTGAATGCCCGGCCTGGGAGGCTATATGCCACCTGTGCTCCACCAAGGGCCATTTTGCAAAGGTCTGCAGGAAGGCCGCTCGGGGCACGCGTCCCCGCGCGACCTTGAATGGGCTCATCGCGGAGCCAACGGATCGAGCGCCGGACGGGGTGCCTCACTCGGCTTTGAAGAGCCGCTCTCCTTCTCGCGGGCCTCTGGCTACACGCCTGACCTTGGTGAGATACACCGGGCCGCCGAAACAAATGGCGGAAATGCAACCGGCCACAGCGCGACTGACCTTGACTGGCGTTCGAACGCCTACTTCAAACAAGCGACATGCTCCTGCTTTGGAAACTCCTCTCGATGTGCGGCAAACGCAGCACGTGACTCGAGCCTCATCTGACGGCGGCTTTTACGAATTACATGCACCCACTTTGGCATATGAATCTGCAGATGGCAGTGATCTTTCTCACGTGACGCGAGCGCCATCTGGCGGCGGCTCTTACGAATTACATGCACCCACTTTGGCATATGAATCTGCAGACGGCAGAGATCTTTCTCACGTGACTCGAGCGCCATCTGGCGGCTGCTCTTACGACCTACACACACCCACTCTGGCAAATGAAACTGCTGATGAGCCAACGGACTTCAATGCTCCTGCTGAGGCCCAACCTGCCGACGCTGCCCGAAGGATTGCAGCCGGCGTGGGATCCACCCGCGAGGCGCGATCTTCTCGCCCGGCCGGTACAATACCTGCCGGGTCTGCCAGCCTTGCGCAGGCCATCATTCCGCTCACGGTCACGGGCGTTTTTGCGCAAGCTTTGATTGACACGGGGTCCACGGATAGTTTTATCGATCAGCGACTCGTGCATCAACATGGGTGGCCGGTTCTCGGGACAACCCGCCGGATCTTCATGGCCTCTCAGGGACTTCGGTTGAGCACAAAAGGGGCGTGTCAATTAAAACTTGTGATAAAGGGACGCACGTTCCCGGACGTGTATCTCATGGTATTACCTGCGTTATGCGCTGACGTTCTGTTAGGACTTGATTTCCTTAAGCCGCATGGACGTTTGGAAATAGACTTCGGTGGGCCGGACACGCTCGCTGTGTGCGCCCTCGCTCAAATGGACATGGAGCCACTCTCACTGTTCCCCAACCTGACCACTGATTGTACCCCTGTAGCCGTCAAATCGCGGCGCTACTCTCGCGCGGACGCGCAATTCATTGCGGAAGAAACGGCCCTGCTCTTAAAGGACGGTATTATAGAACACAGTAGGTCACCGTGGCGGGCCCAAGTCTTAGTGGTGCGGAGTGAGGCCCACCGCCGACGCATGGTAATCGACTATTCGCAGACGATTAATCGTTTTACACAGCTGGATGCCTACCCCTTACCGGGGATGGACGCCCTGGTACGCCAGGTAGCCCTGTATTCCGTTTATAGCACTCTCGATCTGCGTAGTGCGTATCATCAAGTCCCCATCTCTAGGGCTGATCGCGTCTTTACAGCCTTTGAATCGGGTCAGCGGTTGTACCAGTTCACGAGACTTCCCTTTGGGGTAACTAACGGAGTCGCTTGTTTTCAGAGGGCTATGGATGACCTCGTTGCGAAGGAGAATTTGACCGATGTCTTTGTCTATCTGGACAATCTTATGGTTTGTGGGTATGACCAGGAGCATCACGACGCTAATCTGAAACGCTTCCTCGAGGTCGCGCGGAAATATCGCCTAACCATGAATGCGGCTAAGTGTCGATACTCTCTACGCACGGTAGACCTTTTGGGGTACACCGTGACCCATGGCTCCGTCTCTCCGGATAAGGAGCGTCTGCGCCCTTTGCTCGATATGGCTCCGCCTAGCGATCGGGCTTCGCTGAAACGCGCTCTAGGGCTGTTCGCCCACTACTCAAAGTGGGTGCAAAATTTCTCCGTGAAGCTCCGCCCCCTCGTGGCCTGCGACACTTTCCCCATGGGCCCGGCCGCCCTGGCGGCCTTCGAGGGCCTTAAAGTCGACATCGCTGGCGCCGCTGTCGCGACGATTGACGAGAGTGCCTCTTTCGTTTTGGAGAGTGATGCCTCGGATCATGCGATAGCGGCGACTCTCTCCCAAGGAGGCCGCCCTGTGGCTTTCTTCTCGCGGACTCTCACCTCCGCCGAGCGGAGGCATTTGTCTGTCGAAAAGGAAGCGTACGCGATCGTCGAATCAATTCGGCGATGGCGGCCGTATCTGCTTGGGCGGAGTTTCCAAATCGTCACGGACCAACAGAGTGTTGCGTTCATGTACGACACCTTACATGCTCAGCGCATTAAGAATGAGAAAATCACCCGTTGGCGTATCGAACTCGCCGACTTCTGCTACACCATCAAATACCGCCCGGGGAAGGATAACCTGGTCGCTGACGCCATATCGAGGCCGGCCACTTGCGCGGGGGTTGTAACTTTGGAGGGGCTGCGCACTTTGCACGGCACTATGTGTCATCCCGGGGTAACGCGCTTCGCGCATTTTCTGCGCGAGGGCAATCTGCCGTACTCGATTGAGGACATCCGCCGCATCTGCCGTGATTGCGCGATCTGTGCGGAACTCAAACCACGTTTTTATAACCCTCCTATGGGGACACTCGTTAGGGCTACTAGACCGTGGGAGCGCTTGGCGATGGACTTCAAAGGGCCGCTGCCAATGTCGAGCAACTCTCGCTATCTGCTCACTATCGTCGATGAGTATTCCCGATTCCCCTTTGCTTACACGTGCGGGGATATGTCGGCTGCCACGGTTATTCGGTGCCTGCAGAATTTGTTTTCTATGTTCGGGTATCCGGCCTACGTGCATACCGATCGGGGTGCGGTGTTCCTGTCCCAGGAGGTGAGGGGCTACTTGCTCCAGCATAATGTCGCTTCGAGCTACACCACCCCGTACCGGCCCCAAGCGAATGGGCAGATCGAACGCTTTAATGGGATTATATGGAGGGCCGTCATGCTAAGCCTTCGAACCCTCGGCCGAGGCCTCGATAAATGGGCGTGGTCATTACCTGCCGCTCTAAACTCGATCCGGGCTCTCCTATGTACTGCCACCAACCAGACTCCTCACGAACGACTGTTCCACCACCCTAGAAGCTCCGGCAGTATCCAATCTTTACCCAGCTGGCTCGCTGAACCGGGGCCCGCCTATCTCAAACGAGCGGTTCGCGCTAGCAAGTACGACCCCCTTGTTGACAAGGTGCACGTCCTCCAGGCTAATCCCGAGCATGCTCGCGTGTTAACGGTGGATGGCCGCGAGTCTACTGTCTCCGTACGCCATCTCGCCCCATGTGGGGATGACGACAGGGATATCGACGAACCCGTCTACGAGTCTATGGACTCTATCGAAGCTTCCCCTATGGAACTACCACCGTTACTCCCGTCGTCCCCCACTCCTGTGCCCGAAGGCGCAGGGGCACCCCCTCCAACTACCACCTCCGGGGGCTATTCCGACGCGGGGGACTCCGGGCTTGGGGACGCCGTGCCCGGTAGATTCCGAACACGAACTGGCAGGGAAGTTCGCCGCCCCGACCGCTACGGGTGGACCGACTGACGTGGATTGACGTGACCCATTCGTTTATTGCTGATGCTTGCTTGCAACCTGCCGAGCGGCAGTATAGTTCTAACGGCGGGGAGAATGTAGTGAAATTATACCAAGGTGAACCCAGGGTGTGCTCGCTACAGAAGGGGCGTCTATAAGACCCGGGACAACCGGGGCGCGCGGACACTCCAGCGGAACTCACTGTGACATAATCCTGTAGTTTGAATGGTATGTACGCCCCTAAATGCTGCGCTGACTGTCCTCGCTGTTGGACCATTGTTATATTGAATCGACCATTGCTGCTCATGAAATACTCTGATTTTAATGCCTGTTGCATGCATGTATTCTTACAGGATGTACTACAGATCTAAATGATATTAAACCTACCCAGAGGTCAAGTCGTGTCTGAGCTTGATTTTCACGACACCATTATCTACTGATATTAGCGCAACAGGAGGGATAATGTATCACAACTACACTCATGATTAGGGGATTTAGTTCGACCACGGGAGATAGGGGGATCAGGGTAAGACAAATAATCTGATTTATGTTACATATTAAGGGATTTTTCTTTATTTACCTGTTAGGAAGCTTACAAAGGTTAGGAAGTTTGGTATATAATGTTGAATGTCATGGACATATAATTATGTTATAGGTATGAACATATACAAGGGGTAGCTCACATGTTTTACAGATGGCTACAGGTGGGACAAAGGGAAAGACCTTATCAAGACAAGCCGACAAATCAGGGGAAAACAGACTTCTACTTCGGAAACTCCTTGAAAATGGTGATATTCATCCTAGGAATGAGTTCTCTAGTAGTGGGGACTCTGTGTTGCATGCACTGTTTCGGGGTAATAAGAGAACAAAACGCAACATTGGTGGCCGACATACAGATATATGATTATGCGGGACGACATAAGCAAAAAAGAAGTTTTTTTTTTTTTTTTTTTTTTTTTTTTGTATACAAGATCGAGGCTCGTGAAAGAGCGAACATTAATCACACAGAAAGACAAACAGACACACAAAACAAATAACATCGGGAGCGGTAGACAAGATGGGGAGAGAGGGGGAAGGACACAACAACAACATTTGAGAGCAGGGACCGAGAGACATGGAGACATCGAGAGAACTGTGGGAGGGAGAGGGCTTTGGGGGGGAGGCATGGGAAGGGGGGTGGGGGTGGGAGAGGTATAAAACATATGGACACTGCCAAGACTTCCAGGAAAGAAGTTGGAATTTCAAACAAGGTGGATCTGGAGTGAATTAGTGGGGGTAGAAAAGATCAAGGTTTTGGATGGGGGAAGATAAGAGATGGTGGTGAACAGCTGTTTTGAAGACCTGGAGGGAGGAGTGGGATTGAAGGGAGTGAGGGAGTTTGTTCCAGAGGTGGGAGAAAAGAGGAATGAAAGAGTGAAGGTGAGCAGAGAGCCGAGATTTCGGCAGTTTAACCATCAGAGGGTGGCTGGCAGATCTTGTGCGACCTGTAGGAATATTTGGGGGACAAAGTTTAATGGAAGAAAGGGACACACCTTTAGAACCCGATGGATTACACGGGATTAATACTTTTTTACATTTAGCCCACACAAGGGCTGATATAACAAATGAAAGTAATTGTTGGATATGCACACAAATGCCACATTCTAGTGAGAACGGAGTACCATTGGAGGCAGTTCCTTTTGGTTGGGATGAATTATGTAGTCGCTTCCCACAGAGGTTGGTAGGAACAATACGACCTGATTTACCAATGTCGATAATGCTAGGGGATGCTAGTTGGGAAAAAGGGGGATATCAATGTGAGGAATTTGAAGACAGTTATAGGCCTAAATATGACAATTAAGTTATGCCCCCTTACGTAACTATTCAACAACAAATAAAAGGGCTCCTATGTTTCATCCGACATCGAACCACAGAGAATAATAAGTTGATGGGAAACTCCACCTGCCACCATTATAGTTACGAGTTGGGCTATATGAGATTGCTTGTCCCAGTAAAGGACACGAGCTTAAAGATGATATCTTTGTATTGGGAAGGAACTTGGATGTCAGATATGACATGGACCTATAATAATACATATTTTATATGTGGACACAAGGCGTATGCGTATCTCCCACTGACATGATCAGGATCATGTTTTCTTGGGTTTGTGCTTCCACACATGCGCTTGTTAACAAAGTCACCAACGCATATCCTGCACTCTAGGCAGAAAATAACTATTAGCATGGGGGAATGGGTTGGAATGGTAATATTTCCATTTTATGGAACCTGGAAGGCAGGGCGAGAACTTAGGCACATGGCATTGGCTATGGAGAAGTTGGCAAATAAAACAGCTAGTGGATTGGAAAAACTTACGAGAGAGCTGGCAGCAACAAGAACGATGGCATTACAAAATCGTATGGCGTTAGATATGCTGTTAGCAGAAAAAGGAGGTACATGTGCAGTCATTGGTACAGATTGTTGTACATACATACCTGATGATTCAAAAGAAATTTATAACATAGCCGATACAATCAGACAAGAGGGAGCAAGATACCACGATTATATAAAAGGGGGTGCCTTTGCATGGTTGGGAAACACATTTGGAGGGCTGGCAGCTAAGATACTCCAATATTTGTTTGTTGGTTTAGTAGTTATATTGGCAATTGTTTTAGTGGTGGCTTGCTTGAAAGCCTTAGTGACGGTGTGTTTGAATAAGGTAACCAACAACACGATGATAACGCATGAAGTGGCAAATGAGGAAAGAAATGTGGAACCACAAGAGGAAGACTTTTATGGCGACATAAATACTGAGATTAAAAGATTAAATCAAGTGATGTTGCAAATGAATACAGTAGAATTAAGATAATGGCATAACAACAATGTTATGAGTTGTGTCAATTACAAGATCAGTGAACTCATATCACCACGAGTGACACACTGTTAAAAAAATTAAAAAAATAAATAAATAAAAAAAGTGGAGAGGAATTATGGTAATAATACATTATGCTTAATTTGTTGGTTTGGGAAAATTGTTGTTGGGAATTAGATATTCCCGTTTGTGATTGTAATCATATACAATTTATTTTCTTAGAGTAGTGCTAAAATACCTGCATGAGTTAATTTTTGAACTATATTAACCTGAAAGCATTTGTGGATGCTATTCTTAGTTTAGTAGTGAAATACATACCTGATTGAATATTATTTGTGTGACGCATATAAATGAATATAACTTTTAAATGTTTTAAGGAAAAACAACAAATTGTTGAATGTGAAACTGTCGGAAGACATACATGATTATGCTGATTTCATGGTAAGATGTACCCTATCTGATTCAGTGTGTGTGGAAAGCAGATTCAGATGTGACTGAGCATAAGGATAAGACGAGATCACATTTTGAAGGGAGTGCTAACGGAAGTGGGAAGAAGTTCGAGAAAGAAAATTTGTGGCTAAAATGAAGTTAATCGCGGCATACACCCTCTTTCTCAAAGAATGATGAAGACATTCTCCCATGTAACTTGGAGATGGATGCTTACCTTCACCAAGGAAATTTATGTGACCATTTGCCTGGATCACACTGCAACATATGAAAGGAAGGCGATCACTTACTCTTGTTTGAAGGCTTCGAACATTCATCACATCAGTAGCTGCAGGCCAACGACATTTTACCTGCAACCTCTGTGAAATGCGGGGACATATGTTATTACTTCACCAACTTCCGGGGAACCAGCATGGAGCTGCAAACAAACGGCTGTGCCCTTGTCACAACAGCTGTGCGCGATTCTGCTGGTTGCTCCTGGTATGGACCATGAATGACCTGAACACCATGGTCCCAACATCATTGTGGATGCATCCGGCATCCCTGTTCCACATCTTGCTGGCCAATCAACGTCACACCAATACTTGCTGCCCACTCACAAGGAGGGAGGAGGCAAGTCGACTACAACTGGGCGAAGGCCTTGTTCAGGAATTACTATGCTACAGCAAGAGTGGCAAGAATGCTACATGGAGAGCAGGGTCAGTCTATGACTCCGTGCAGTTATTACAACAGTAAGACCCTACACGAAGTAGTGCAGGTGCTATGAAGACATTAGGAGAAAATGTTTCATACCTGGATTCAAACACAAGTGATCAGCCCTTCCTTTCAAACAAAGAGTCAACATTTGTGTGGAGGCAAACGTTTTTGCCAGATGTTGCAGATGCTTTACAAAACTTGAAGATGAAGTGAAATTGTTGTATCTTGGTGATGGTGAAGTGTTGTTTTGAAAAGATATTTGTGATGCAAATGCAATAGATCGAACAATATGGAAGGAGTCAATGACCAACGAAATGTTCTGTGATTCTTGCAGGAGGACGGTGTATGCCTAAGGGAATTGGATTACCAAAGTTATGGTTTGAATACTTCTATTGATATTTACTTGTAGTGATTGATTATTTACTTATACTTGTATTGATGTTTACATGGAGTGATTGATTTTTTTACTTATATTGATGTTTAGATTAATGGTTAATATAAACAAAAACAAAAAGATGAGGGAATTGTGGAAATGTAACTCATTGATTAGAACTGGTAACTCATTGATTGGAACTGGTAATGAGGAAGAACCAACGACTTGAAATGAATGTCAGGAATGTGCACGAAAGTAGTAATGACTTGTTCACCTGGTCACAGCCCCAGGCTAGAGCACTCTCCTATTGTAAGGCAAATAGAACTCACAGCAGGAGGGGAGCGAGTTGGTGCCAGTAAGGCGAGCGGGATGACGGAGCAACCTTTCAGCGGAGAAGGGATGAACTCAAGCGTGCCGATATAAACCAGAACAGACTTTGATTCATCATCACTTGCCATCAGAAGCCCTGCCCGATGGAATGAACGAGTACGGCGCTGCGGAGGAACATCGGCTGAGAAAGAGGGACTATGCGGATAGAGCTATCTGGTCCATTGAGTTAACGGTAGTTATTAGTATTTGAATGAAGTGAACAACTAGTTAATAAATTCATGACCTTTTGTAAAACCTGTTTCCGATTATTGGAGTCTTGAGTCCCAAACCACTTCCACGACACCGACAGGCATCGCATGTCAGCACAAGACCTTCTCTGGATCAAAATGAACAAGAACATTGGATGATTTGAGCAGAGCCTTGGAGGTCTGGAATGCTGATTGTTCAGTGGACCCCTAGCTCCAGGAGCCTCCTTACCTCAAAAGACGATAAAGGGGGCCTAAAACGTCGGTCACATTCGGGATGTAACGACCATAGAACTGAACCAAACTGAGGTATGACTTCAATTCGGTTACGTCTCGTGGAGCAGGAGCATCCTTGATAACTCGGACTTTCTCATCTGTCGGGTGTAGACCCTTGGCATCAATCGTATGACCCAGGTACGTGATCGAGGGCACCATAAACGTGCACTTGTCTCGACGCAAACGTAGGCCGGAGTCCGAAATCTTCTTCAGAACTCTATCCAGGTTTTGTAGATGTTCCGCGTCCATTCGACCAGTAACCAGAATATCATCCTGGTAACAAATGACGTTGTGTTTGGTGGCAAACAATCTGTCCATGACACGTTGATAAATGCCAGGTGCATATGTTACATATTTATGTGAATGTATGTGAATTACCATTCAGGTCTTTGCTTATCCATGTTTAGTAGATTAAGGGTTGTTGTGGTTGGAGGGTCAGGAGCCCTTCTGAAAAGTGTCCGGAAACGGAAGTGACCGGAAACGGAAGAAGAAAAGACACGAGGAAGAAAAGCGACGATTCTTCTTCCTCCTCGCCCCGCTCCGACGAAAGGTGGGATCGACCTTGCGCTGCGTGGAAAAGCGGCGTTCCGAAGCCCGTCTGGCGAGAGGAGTTACCGGGACGTGTACCTACCCGGTGGAGACGTCAAGTTAACGTGGGGCCGTGCATCGACCCCGCGTCTGGCACCGTTCGCGGCACCGTCTAAACAGACGCGTACGGGTCGCACGTTGGGGCCTAACACGCCTGGCAAGCGGCGTGGGGCTTTTGGCTTGATTTACCGTACCCGCTTCGCGTGGCCACGAGGGGCTGCAGCCGCGGTGCCTGGTACGATACCTGCCCGGTGGAAACACGTCCACCCGGGGTTCGTTCAACCGCCCGAGAGCGGCGACGCCGACCAGCATCTCGGTCAGGAGGGGCCCAGAGACATTGTGAGGGGCAGAGACCAAAAGGGGGTCGTGAGTACAGAAGTGGACACACCTATATAAGATGGCCATCTTAAGCATATAGGGAATTGATTGTGGATTGGGGAATTGTTGATGGTTGTTTGTTGTTGATTGCTCGGGGAATATCCGTGATTGTATCATTGAAATCGTATGCTATCCTTACCCTGGAAATATATCATTGCACATCAGTTTCTCTTGGGTGGAATTCATAGGGATTGCGTTGCGAAAGCGCATATATATAATATTACTTGCTGGCGAAGGTCCTCTCACGGTCCGGGGGTCACCGAGACCAGGTAGTCACCGAGGGGACCACGTAACAGAATTGGGGGCTCGTCCAAATTACGATTACGCAATTGGGTCTACGTCCGGGATCTAAAAGTGTATTTGTGTAAAATAATAAAATAATATTTTTATTAATTAAAATTTATTAATTAAGTATTAATTGGAAAATTTTTGGGGAAATTGGGGTAAAGTCTTGGGTGAAGGTTAACAGGTGTTAACGATAGTCACCATGGCGTTTGTGGCACAGAACTTTGCGGTAACACCGAGTGAGGCACAGTTCCGAGCGTTACTAAAGTCGGACCTCTTGAAATTGGCCAAACATTTTAACTTGGAGGTCCGAACTAATTTGAGGAAGGCAGAGTTGCAGGCCACGGTGATACAATCTATGGTGGGATTAGGAACATGGGACGAGTTAGCCTGGGAGTGGCTACCCGAAGAACCAGAAGACGTTGAGCTCCGGAAACTGGAGTTGCAGTTACGGAGCCAGGAACGGATTAAAGAAGAAGAAAGGAAAGCAGAAGAGAGGAGAGAAGAGAAACAAGCAGAGGAAAGGAGAGTGGAACGAGAACTCCAGGAAAGGTTAGCAGAAGAAGAAAGGAAAGCAGAAAAGGAAAGAGCAGAAGAAGAAAGGAAAGCAGAAAAGGAAAGAGCAGAAGAAGAAAGGAAAGCAGAAAAGGAAAGAGCAGAAGAAGAAAGGAAAGCAGAAGAGAGGAGAGAAGAGAACAAGCAGAGGAAAGGAGAGTGGAACGAGAACTCCAGGAAAGGTTAAAAGAAGAGGAAAGGAAAGCAGAAGCGAGGAGAGAAGAGAAACAAGCAGAGGAAAGGAGAGTGGAAAGAGAACTCCAGGAAAGGTTAGAAGGGAGAAAAGCAGAGGAGAGGAGAGCTGCAAGGGACCTCGAAGCAGAGGAGAGAAAAGCGGAAAGGGAATTAAAGGAACGTGACATGGAGCTTCAGCAAGAAATCAAATTCAAGGAGCTGGAGTTAATGAGAGAACGGGGAGAGGCACCACCCTTGCTGACGGGGTCGACACCTAACCAGAAAACCTGGGATGTGGGCAGACATGTGAGGCTGGTTCCACCGTTCAGTGAAAAGGAAGTCGCGAAATTTTTTCCACACTTTGAGAAAGTGGCTCGACAATTAAACTGGCCGGGGGAGGCCTGGACCATACTCGTGCAAAGTGTGCTGGTGGGGAAAGCTCAGGAAATTTATTCGGCGCTACCAATGGACCAATGTGCAGATTATGAGGTACTGAAGAAGCACATCCTCAAAGCCTATGAGTTGGTTCCGGAAGCTTACAGGCAAAAATTCAGGAATGCCAGGAAGAGGGAGAGTGAGACCCATGTGGAGTTTGCCAGAGTGAAAGAAAACATGTTTGATCGGTGGTGTGAGTCAAAAGGAGTCGGGAAAGACTTCGAAACATTGCGTGACTTGATCCTGGTGGAGGAATTCCAGCAGTGTGTCCACGAGGACATCAAAGTGTACCTGCAGGAAAAGAAAGTACCAAAGTTGTGGGACGCAGCCACCATGGCAGATGATTATGCCTTAACCCACCGAATAGGGGTCCACGAACCTAACTCCTCGCCTAGATCTCCGCAGGGGAGGTGGGGAACAGCAGGTGCGGAGAACGACCATACATGGCGGCGGCCTCGAGATGATTATGGGGACAACTATGATACCCCACCTGTTCGAAATCAGAGGGATGCGGGCCCAAGACAAACTTATAGTTCGGGGGGCCCGAGGCAGACCACGAGTTTTTCCTCCGGGCCTACTTGCGCTTTTTGCAAGAAACCTGGACACTTGATGTCCAGTTGTTACCGCATGAAAAGCGAAGACCCAGAGCGGAGTCCGACTACTACGACTCCAAACGCAATGGCCATTGTGAGAAATCGCCATCAAAAGGGTTACCAACCATTTATTTCAGAGGGGTTTGTGTCACGGGATGGAGCCTCGACTAACCGGAAACCGGTTAGGATATTGAGGGACACAGGGGCACATCAATCTTTAATGCTTGAAGGCATTTTGCCATGGTCCGAGGAGACGGCAACGGGGGATAGTGTTCGTTTACAGGGGATCGGGGGCGGTGTTAGTGCTCCCCTTCATGTCATCCATTTGGAGTCCGATTTGGTGTCAGGACCGGTCACCGTCGGTTTACAAGCCACGCTTCCTGTAGAGGGTGTATCTGTGGTTATCGGGAATGATTTGGCCGGGGGTCAAGTTTATGGTAACCTGAGGGTTGGTAAAGAGCCCAGCAGGGAAAATAACACCACCCCAGCTCGGGATGGCGACAAAAGTGCCAAGTTATTTGTAGGGGGACTGAACTTCAAAACAGAGGAAGAAGTTCTGACCTCTGTCTTCAACAGATATGGGCCGCTGGTGGAAGTGCGGTTGGTAAGAGACTGGGAAACGCAACAGTCAAGAGGGTTCGGCTTTGTCACGTTTGCCAGCACAAAAGACGCCAGAGAGGCAGAGAAGAATTGGAATGGCAAGGATTTGGAGGGTCGGACCATAACAGTAGGGAAGGCATTTCGTAGGCGTCGAGAGGTCTACAGGAGAGGACAACTGGGCGGTAGTTTTGGTGGTGGCCGCAATCAATATTATTATGGAGGCTCCCTGAGTTACGGCCGCTCCCGAAGGAAAGATTGGCAAAGTAGTGGCCGAGAAGGAGACCGCTATTCATGGGACTACAGGGACAAGTGGTCCCACCCTAATTATTAGGGAAGTTCTGAGAAGCTGAAGCACTGAATGCGGCGGAGCCGCCGAGCCAAGATTCCTACACGGATTAACCGTGAACGCCGTTCCTAAAGGCGTCCATGTAGTGAACTTTCATGCACGGACTAACCGTGAACTCCACGTTCCTCAAGGCGCCCATGTAGAGAACTTTCCTGCACGGACTAACCGTGAACTCCACGTTCCTGAAGGCATCCATGTAGTGAATACTCGGCTTGGCCTCCCGGAAAAAGTGCTATCGAGTGGCTTAACTTTGGATCTTTGATCAACCCCTTAACCTTCATTCACAAGAAACTGACGGTCAAAGTCAGAGGGTCATGAGATGGAGTTTGATTTGGCAGGGACAATGTCGTTGCTGGTGCTTAGTCCAGAGGGAGTAATCTGGAGGGGTTGTGGTGAAATTTTGGTTGCTTTATTTTTAAGTGATAACTGTGCCCGGGGGGAACTGATAATGTGGGGGGGGTTGAGTTATCTGGTTTGTTTCTCCAAATTGGCCGGCAAAGAAAGTTTTCGCTGGGTTCAAACTTTCTTTCTTGAAGGGGGGGAGTGTTACATATTTATGTGAATGTATGTGAATTACCATTCAGGTCTTTGCTTATCCATGTTTAGTAGATTAAGGGTTGTTGTGGTTGGAGGGTCAGGAGCCCTTCTGAAAAGTGTCCGGAAACGGAAGTGACCGGAAACGGAAGAAGAAAAGACACGAGGAAGAAAAGCGACGATTCTTCTTCCTCCTCGCCCCGCTCCGACGAAAGGTGGGATCGACCTTGCGCTGCGTGGAAAAGCGGCGTTCCGAAGCCCGTCTGGCGAGAGGAGTTACCGGGACGTGTACCTACCCGGTGGAGACGTCAAGTTGACGTGGGGCCGTGCATCGACCCCGCGTCTGGCACCGTTCGCGGCACTGTCTAAACAGACGTGTACGGGTCGCACTTTGGGGCCTAACACGCCTGGCAAGCGGCGTGGGGCTTTTGGCTTGATTTACCGTACCCGCTTTGCGTGGCCACGAGGGGCTGCAGCCGCGGTGCCTGGTACGATACCTGCCCGGTGGAAACATGTCCACCCAGGGTTCGTTCAACCGCCCGAGAGCGGCGACGCCGACCAGCATCTCGGTCAGGAGGGGCCCAGAGACATTGTGAGGGGCAGAGACCAAAAGGGGGTCGTGAGTACAGAAGTGGACACACCTATATAAGATGGCCATCTTAAGCATATAGGGAATTGATTGTGGATTGGGGAATTGTTGATGGTTGTTTGTTGTTGATTGCTCGGGGAATATCCGTGATTGTATCATTGAAATCGTATGCTATCCTTACCCTGGAAATATATCATTGCACATCAGTTTCTCTTGGGTGGAATTCATAGGGATTGCGTTGCGAAAGCGCATATATATAATATTACTTGCTGGCGAAGGTCCTCTCACGGTCCGGGGGTCACCGAGACCAGGTAGTCACCGAGGGGACCACGTAACACATATTTCACTCCAAAACTGAGTCGGTGGTACCTGTACAACCCACGATGCTGCTGGTGCAGCTGATGTTGATGGTAAGATACTGTTTTGAATTCTCGTCCAAGTGGAGCTGGAGATAGGCGGATTTGAGATCGAGTTTAGTAAAAGTCTTGCCTCTCGTGAGACGGGCATAGAGGTCTTCGATCCTCGGGATTGGATATTTATCCAATGAAGAAAACTTGTTCACGGTCATTTTATAATCTCCACATATGGGGATGGACTGGTCCGATTTTATGAATAGAACGATGGGTGCCGCCCATTCTGCGTACTGAATTTGCACGATGATCGCCAGATTTTCAAGATGATCCAGTTCCTTGTCAATCCGCTCCCGCAGGGCGACAGGGACTGGGCAAGCTCTGCAAAATATAGGATTGGCATCCGGTCAGCACTGAGTTCAGCCATATGTCCTTTCACGGTTCCAAGCTCATCATTGAAGACATCCCGGTACGTATCCAGCACAGTTTTGAGTGTGTATGCTGCGGTAGCAGAAACGTTGGTTGGCCGGAGTTGATGAATGCTTTTCCACTTCAGTTGAATTATGCTCAACCAGTCCCTGCCTAGTAAGGAAGGGCCCTTTCCAGGAATGACCATCAGGGGTAGGTGAAACTCGTGGTTATCGTAGCCCACCGTGACGTCACATGTACCGCAGGGAACAATCTTCTCACCTGTATAGGTGGAGAGTCCATAGGTTGTAGGTTTCAGATGGGGTCGGTCAGCATCACTCCACAGGTTTGTGAAAACAGCATGGCTGATGAGCGAGACAGCCCCCCAGTGTCGACCTCCATTTGCAATGGTCGATTGTTGATAACAAGTGGCAAGAAAAGGGTCTCACTTATCGTGAGAATCAATATCAAACAGGTCACACGATTCTGAGTTGTCGGAAACAGAGCTCACCTGGTCAAGCTCAGGTTCCTCCGAACCGATAAACTGATGAATCTTCTTGTCAGCAGCTTTCTCTTTTCCCGATTTGTGAGTGATGCAAGCTGGAGCAATATGGCCAGTTTTCGAACAGAAATGGCAGGTGGCATCTTTGAACCGACACGTCTCCGGAGGGTGCTTTCCGTTGCACCGAAAACATTTGTTGTGGGTTTGAGACTGCACTGGCTTCTGATGAGGAGCCTTGTTCCAACGTTTTGGCTGATCATGATCCAACCGATTCATAGCAGGGCTGGTACCAGACGAGCGAGTGGCACCGATGCTTGCAGCGTTGCGTTCAGCACTTTCCATGGAAATTGCGGTCTCTCTGGCATTTTGAAAAGTCAGTCTTCTCTCAGCAAGCAGGCGTCTACGAGTGCGGTCATCGGACATGCCAACCACCAGGAAATCACGGAGCATGGCGTCAATCGTGTCCCCAAACTCACACAGATGTGACAGTTTTTTGAGGTGTGCAATGAAGTCTGCGATCGACTGACCTTGCTGCTGTCTGCACATGGAAAAATTTAACCGACAGAGGATGACTGAAGGAGATGGATTACAATGTTCCTTCAAAGCGGCCTTGAGCTCTGCGTAGGTGAGCTCCTGGATTGTCTGAGGACGAATCAGGTATTTAACGAGTGTGAACGTCTGTCCCCCGCAAACGGACAGGAAGACAGCCTTCATCCGGGCTTCGGTCGCGATGCCATTCGCCTCGAAGTAGAAAGACAACCGCTCAGAATACGTGTCAAAGTCTCCCTCATGAGGGTCGAATTCATCGATATGGCCGAAATAAGTCATGCTCTAGATGTTTGTCCTCGTCGCCATGTAAAGTATCGACAGACTACGATCGATTGTTGCACATTTATTGACTCTGCAGATACAGGCCCGATTCACCTCAGCGCCGTCCGGGCTGAGCCGTAACTTCCGGAACCGTAAATAAACCCGCGGTCACGGTGTTGGGATAAAACGGGGAATATTTGCACCATCATACATGACAGCTAGTATGATGTCATGGGCTAGCTAGTCCATGTCGTTCAAGTTTAGGTGTGAGGGCATTCTCCAACATACTGTTGCGGATCCGGGGGTCGGCGCTCCCCTTACCAAGGGGGGGGGGGGGTAATCCCCTTGTCTTTTACACTGGCCGATCCCCCCAGTCCTGGAAATTATAACGCTCCTTTGCGGGGTTGAGATTGGCCAGGGTGATTGGTCAAGATGGGCTCCCAAATACCTGCTTGCCAATCTCTCCGCAAAGCAGGGAGATAACTTCTGCCCGGGCCACGGATATGATGGTAATTGCCGAGCGGTTTAGCAATCCACAACCCGAGCCATTAACAAAAGGACTAAACCCGATTCTGAGCGGTTCTGCCAAATCGCGCCGCAGGTACTCAATTGAGGAAATCACGAAAGCCATCGGATGAGAGGAAACCAAAGTAACGGAAGAACAGATATTTATTAATTATGTACAAGAAACCCGAAGAGGAAAGGAAAGAAGGGCATTTACAAGAAGAGGAAGAAGCAGATACACAGGGCAAGCTTAAACTACACAATCTTACTTAACAAACCCAGGACAGAACAAACAGACTTACACGGGAGTTGGTAATGGTAGGGATGGTAGGAGGAGAAGGGTCCAAGCAGAGGGTTCGGGTGATGGGATCTGTCCAGGCTCCGGCCCCGATCCACGCTCCAGCTTCACGGCGAACCCGGCAGGCAATGCTGATGATATCGTTTCCACGTGAGCAGACCTTACTCGGCGGGGTTATCAAATCGGGGAGGGTATAGCGCTTTTCTCTCCACTCGTACTTCGGGCTTCCTCACTCGCCTCCGACCCATCACTGCTCTTGTCTCCTGGCTCACGACCGACTCTCTCCTTACCACCCTCTTTGCTTCCCCAACCACTCATCATCAAGTAGTCCGCGTGCGGCGCTTATATTGCGTTTTTGCATATCAAGCCGTGGCTTTTAGGATACACCCACCGGTGAGCTCGCCTCGTCCCTGATTGGTCGTGAGGGCTCACCGGCTCCGCCCCTTGATGGTGCGTTGACGGGGCCACGCCTTATTCCTGGAGCTTTGAGGACTCCTCCCCCTTCTTCTCCGAGATGAAGCACATGGGCAATGGCGTCTTATTGGGAGATAGAAAACCACTCGCACCGCTTTTGAAGGGAACTTTGGGGCCTACTCTTATTTCATTAATGCAACGTAGATTCAACTATTGGGAACAGATCCTTAACTAAACACATATTAAGCACATAACTGAAGAGGTTTCTATGGTGTCCTACGTGTTGCTTGTGGCCTATCTAGGGTGCGATCTTTGACCTTTAGAAGATGGGGATATTTACAGGGAATTATTTCCAAGGCTTATTATTTTACAAGTGAAGGTTCTAAAAACCGTACCAATACGCAGATATGAATACTGGTTGACCGATGCATCCAAAAAGTAAGGACCAATGAGGTGGTGGGCAGATATTGCCCCCCAAACTATAACATGTGTTGCTAATGTGGATTATCATCACTCCAAAAGTAAATATTGCATGGAGATGAACTGAGGTAAACAGTACACACGTCACTAAACGTAACCTTTGACCTTTTAGGAATTTTATTTAAGTGTTGCAGTCACCTGTCACGAGCTGTCAGCCTGATTTCATGACCTGCATCTGACAATTCACGCATGACAGTTGGTTTATATGGTTCATGTGAAGGTCCTCTTTCATTTTGTGACGTAACGATGAAAACGAAACAACCAACTCTGCAGAACATTTCCGTAATGATTTCTTCAGTGATCTGATAACAGATGTTGTAATGTTTTGAATTTCAAAATTATGAATTTTTGCTCATCCGCTGTGCTTGTTGTGGAGTCCACTTCCGGTCTGAAATGCCTTTTCCCCCAAAGATGAAGATTTGATGGTACTGGATTTCCAAAACGCTCCTCGAAATCTTGCGCCGGTTACGTAGTCTTGTTTGTGTATGTCCTCCCGTGGTACCACACGGTCCACACCACTGCGACCAGCCTCTCTTGCACTGCAAATGGACTGGTGTCTGCCATCTTGGTTTAATGTCTTATCTGAAAAAAAGAAAAGAAAACAGTATAAAGAAATAAATGGTATAAACAAATCTTGTACTAGTACCCGACTGCAAAGCCGCAATGAGCCGGCGAAGCCAAAGCCTCTTGCCACTATTTTATCCATCACTATGGCATCAGTAGGTTAGGTAGTTGGTAGTAGGTAGGTGTAGTAGGTAGGTGTAGTAGGTACCGTACCTAGTTCAAAATGACACCATTTGCATTCTGGATGAGATTAAAATTTATAAAATTTCCTTCTTGATTAATTCGGTGAATTCCGTCTCAACTTCGGATATTTCCGGCCGTGAAAAACTATCCCCTTCCGGCCACGAGATTTCTAAAAAATAGTTCTTCGTCAATTTTAGAATATTTGATGCCGTTTTCAGACTCCGAAACGCGGTAATAAGCTTTTTTGAAATATTTTTTCAAATGCTCGAATCTCATTGGTTCCGGTAATTGGTGACGATTTTCGTTGAAGATAACCAGGGCCCGTGTGGGCCCGGGGAACGAGGTTGGTCTTAAAGTATTTTAATTACAAATTAGAGGTGCATAAGATTGTGAATCAAACAAAGACGGGTTAAACAAACTCCTATTGAACTTTTCGAAAAAAAATTATGCATACTTCCGCATCTGGAAGATGGCGGCCTCCATTGAGTCATTTGGTTTTTGAAATATTTTTTCAAATGCTCAAATCTCATTGGTTCCGGTGTTTGGTGAAGATTTTCGTTGAAGATAACCAGGCCCGTGCGGGCCGAGGTTGGTCTTAATGTATTTTAATTACAAATTAGAGGTGCATAAGATTGTGAATCAAAAAAAGACGGGTGAAACAAACTCCTATTGAACTTTTTTCAATAATTTGTGATGCATACTTCCGCATCCGCAAGATGGCGGCCTCCATTGGGCGATTCGGTGCGTCAAAGCTTCGAAATTCTCAAGGGATCCAGCAAAATCTGGCTTTTCAACATAATACGTACGCGTTTATTGACAACACCGGTTTCGCCGGCTACAAGTACCCGACTGCAAAGCCGCAATGAGCCGGCGAAGCCAAAGCCTCTTGCCACTATTTTACCCATCACTATGGCATCAGTAGGTTAGGTAGTTGGTAGTAGGTAGGTGTAGTAGGTACCGTACCTAGGTCAAAATGACACCATTTGCATTCTGGCTGAGATTAAAATTTATAAAATTTCCTTCTTGATTAATTCGGTGAATTCCGTCTCAACTTCGGATATTTCCGGCCGTGAAAAACTATCCCCTTCCGGCCGTGAGATTTCTAAAAAATAGTTCTTCGTCAATTTTAGAATATTTGACGCCGTTTTCAGCCTCAAACGCGCTAATAAGCTTTTTTGAAATATTTTTTCAAATGCTCGAATGTCATTGGTTCCGGTGTTTGGTGACGATTTTCGTTGAAGATAAGCAGGGCCCGTGTGGGCCCGGGGAACGAGGTTGGTCTTAAAGTATTTTAATTACAAATTAGAGGTGCATAATATTGTGAATCAAACAAAGCTCGCAGTAGTGAAACAAACTCCTTTTGAACTTTTTCGCAACTTTTTTATGCATAATTCCGAAACCGGAAGATGGCGGCCTCCATTGAGTGATTTGGTTTTTGAAATATTTTTTCAAATGCTCGAATCTCATTGGTTCCGGTGTTTGGTGACGATTTTCGTTGAAGATAACCAGGCCCGTGCGGGCCGAGGTTGGTCTTAAAGTATTTTAATTACAAATTAGAGGTGCATAAGATTGTGTATCAAAAAAAGACGGGTGAAAGAAACTCCCATTGAACTTTTTTCAATTTGTTATGCATACTTCCGCTTCCGCAAGATGGCGGCCTCCATTGAGCGATTTGGTGTGTCAAAGCTTCGAAATTCTCAAGGGATCCAGCATAATCTGGTTTTCAACATAATACGCAGAGGTGGGCGCGATTCGGAAAATTTTAAGTCCGCTTACCGCTTATCCGCTCCGCCAGCCCGTGTAGTCCGATTCGCTTATCCGCTTCAGCGGCCGAAAATCTTAGTCCGCTTACCGCTTATCCGCTTATCCGCTTCGATTCGATTTTTTTAAAGCGCTTCGACGTTTTTAAAGCGATTTTTGACGTTTCTAAAGGGAATTTAATGCTTTTTAAGCCTAAATAGCCATTTCTAACTACTACAAAGACAAACAAAGCTTTTAAGATCAAAAATATACATTTTTATTTAAATAAAATTTATTCAAAATTTATTGAAATAAAGTTTTCCACTCGACTCTACTCTACTCTACAGTTAATTTAAATATAATTTAAATATATGCAAGTTACATTAAAGAAAAATCAATTTGCCCGTCCTTTCTTTGACAAGAGAGTCTACTAGTCAACAGACTAGCAGTCTGTTGACTAGTCCTCGTCTTCCTCCTCCACCTCGTGGGCCTTCTTGAGGATTTGGAGGTTGCCCTTCATGAAGACGAGGGCCTCGAAGTTCGGTGCAGCCAGGGCCGATCTCTTAGGCCTGAGGATGTCCGACCCGTAGCTGAACACGCGCTCGACCGAGGCAGAGCTCGGGAGCGGCGTGTTATGCCTGAGAAACAGAGTTACCCAAGCATCACGGAACTCGAGCGGGAAGAGATTGGGCGAGAGCCGAGTTGTTAGGGTTTCACTTATTATTCACTTAAATAAATATTCACAATTCTAGAGTAACGGCTCAGGCTAACAGCTGATTTGGCGAATCGCGATGCGCTTTAATTTTTCGGTAGTCCGCTTACGCTTATCCGCTTCGGTTTCCGGGGGTTGTTCCGATCCGCTTATCCGCTTCGAAAACGTTAGTCCGCTGCAGCGGATAAGCGGATAAGCGGACTTTCGAAGCGGACCGCCCACCTTTGATAATACGTACGCGTTTATTCACAACACCGGCTTCGCTGGCTACTAGTACCCGTCTGCAAAGCCGCAATGAGCCGGCGAAGCCAAAGCCTCTTGCCACTATTTTACCCATCACTAAGGCATCAGTAGGTTAGGATAGTTGGTCCTAGGTAGGTGTATTTGGTACCGTACCTAGTTCAAAATGACACCATTCGCATTCTGGATGAGATTAAAATTTATAAAATTTCCTTCTTGATTAATTCGGTGAATTCCGTCTCAACTTCGGATATTTCCGGCCGTGAAAAACTATCCCCATACGGCCGCGAGATTTCTAAAAAATAATTCTTCGTCAATTTTAGAATATTTGACGCCGTTTTCAGCCTCAAACGCGCTAATAAGCTTTTTTGAAATATTTTTTCAAATGCTCGAATCTCATTGGTTCCGGTGTTTGGTGACGATTTTCGTTGAAGATAAGCAGGGCCCGTGTGGGCCCGGGGAACGAGGTTGGTCTTAAAGTATTTTAATTACAAATTAGAGGTGCATAATATTGTGAATCAAACAAAGCTCGCAGTAGTGAAACAAACTCCTTTTGAACTTTTTCGCAACTTTTTTATGCATAATTCCGAAACCGGAAGATGGCGGCCTCCATTGAGTGATTTGGTTTTTGAAATATTTTTTCAAATGCTCGAATCTCATTGGTTCCGGTGTTTGGTGACGATTTTCGTTGAAGATAACCAGGCCCGTGCGGGCCGAGGTTGGTCTTAAAGTATTTTAATTACAAATTAGAGGTGCATAAGATTGTGTATCAAAAAAAGACGGGTGAAAGAAACTCCCATTGAACTTTTTTCAATTTGTTACGCATACTTCCGCTTCCGCAAGATGGCGGCCTCCATTGAGCGATTTGGTGTGTCAAAGCTTCGAAATTCTCAAGGGATCCAGCATAATCTGGTTTTCAACATAATACGTACGCGTTTATTCACAACACCGGCTTCGCTGGCTACTAGTACCCGTCTGCAAAGCCGCAATGAGCCGGCGAAGCCAAAGCCTCTTGCCACTATTTTACCCATCACTAAGGCATCAGTAGGTTAGGATAGTTGGTCCTAGGTAGGTGTATTTGGTACCGTACCTAGTTCAAAATGACACCATTCGCATTCTGGATGAGATTAAAATTTATAAAATTTCCTTCTTGATTAATTCGGTGAATTCCGTCTCAACTTCGGATATTTCCGGCCGTGAAAAACTATCCCCATACGGCCGCGAGATTTCTAAAAAATAATTCTTCGTCAATTTTAGAATATTTGACGCCGTTTTCAGCCTCAAACGCGCTAATAAGCTTTTTTGAAATATTTTTTCAAATGCTCCAATCTCATTGGTTCCGGTGTTTGGTGACGATTTTCGTTGAAGATAACCAGGGCCCGTGTGGGCCCGGGGAACGAGGTTGGTCTTAAAGTATTTTAATTACAAATTAGAGGTGCATAATATTGTGAATCAAACAAAGCTCACAGTAGTGAAACAAACTCCTTTTGAACTTTTTCGCAACTTTTTTATGCATACTTCCGAAACCGGAAGATGGCGGCCTCCATTGAGTGATTTGGTTTTTGAAATATTTTTTCAAATGCTCGAATCTCATTGGTTCCGGTGTTTGGTGACGATTTTCGTTGAAGATAACCAGGCCCGTGCGGGCCGAGGTTGGTCTTAAAGTATTTTAATTACAAATTAGAGGTGCATAAGATTGTGTATCAAAAAAAGACAGGTGAAAGAAACTCCCATTGAACTTTTTTCAATTTGTTACGCATACTTCCGCTTCCGCAAGATGGCGGCCTCCATTGAGCGATTAGGTGCGTCAAAGCTTCGAAATTCTCAAGGGATCCAGCATAATCTGGTTTTCAACATAATACGTACGCGTTTATTCACAACACCGGCTTCGCTGGCTACCAGTACCCGACTGCAAAGCCGCAATGAGCCGGCGAAGCCAAAGCCTCTTGCCACTATTTTACCCATCACTAAGGCATCAGTAGGTTAGGGTAGTTGGTCCTAGGTAGGTGTAGTTGGTACCGTACCTAGTTCAAAATGACACCATTCGCATTCTGGATGAGATTAAAATTTATAAAATTACCTTCTTGATTAATTCGGTGAATTCCGTCTCAACTTCGGATATTTCCGGCCGTGAAAAACTATCCCCATACGGCCGCGAGATTTCTAAAAAATAATTCTTCGTCAATTTTAGAATATTTGACGCCGTTTTCAGCCTCCGAAACGCGTAATAAGCTTTTTTGAAATATTTTTTCAAATGCTCGAATCTCATTGGTTCCGGTAATTGTTGACGATTTTCGTTGAAGATAACCAGGGCCGGTGTGGCCCGGGAACGAGGTTGGTCTTAAAGTATTTTAATTACAAATTAGAGGTAAGATGATGAATCAAACAAAGACGGGTGAAACAAACTCCTATTGAACTTTTTTGCAATTTTTTAATGCAAACTTCCGCATCCGGACGATGGCGGCCTCCATGGAGCGATTTGGTTTTTGAAATATTTTTTCAAATGCTCCAATCTCATTGGTTCCTGTGTTTGGTGACGATTTTCGTTGAAGATAACCAGGCCCGTGCGGGCCAAGGTTGGTCTTAAAGTATTTTAATTACAAATTAGAGGTGCATAAGATTGTGAATCAAAAATTCACAACACCGGCTTTCAGCTGACAAACCCGTGTTCTGGGACTTATGGTTCACCTGCAGAGCGAGCACCTGAGCTTTTATTATGGCAAACAAAAGTACAGTAAGTATAATGCAGGCTCTCACTTCCTGAGCGACATGTCGTACTTTAACAACTCGAACATGGTACAAACATAGCGGGAATCAAATATAAAATAAAACTACTACGTTAAAGTGGTATATATAGATTCAAGGAACTTATAAATGAAAACAACCGAAAAAGCATTCCTGTGCTCATTACATTTGTTGACAGAAATTGTGTTGTTAATAATTTAATCTTTTAAAATAAAAAACTAGGATGCTTAATCATTTTGTCTAATAACTGTATATTTGTGTAAATAGCTTATAATTGATTAAGGAGTATAGAAATATATCGTTGGTTCGGTTGGGACGTTGTTGTGTTTTTCCGATGAATCTGTTGAATTGTTTACTAACATTATTTAATCGCGTTAAGAAACAAAACCCAGCTGTGTTGAATATTAAAGTTATAATTCCATGCGTGAAAGGTGATTACAAAACGTGGGATAAGGTGCGATGAACAAGTATCGCGAGAATGAATTACACGTAGTTAGGGCGGATGAGGTGACTATGGCGGTGGCTGTAGCGTCGGATCGAGGACTCGAACTGTCTCTAAGTAAGATACACATGCTGTCTGTGTGAGTGTCCTCTCCCTCCCATCATGACGCTGTTGACCTGTGTTCTACAAGCCGGGTGTTACTTATTCCGGGTGTTACTTATTCCCGGTGTTACCGGCAATGGGGCTGTTATTATTGAACTTTGTCTTGGGGGAACTTGGGTCAGAAACGAGTTACACTTCAGCTTGGAAAGAGATTTGTCGAGTTTTTGGTGAAAGCGCCAAATTTCAACATGTGGGAAACTTTGAAGCATTCGTGCCTTATTCTCGTAACTGAGGATTAAGTGGATTCGCTGTAATCCTGTCGATCTCCTGGGCCTCCCAAACGGGCGGCCTCCCGGTGTCCCAACTTTCTGGGCTCCAGGTGTCTCATCTTTCTGGGCTCCAGGTGTCCCAACTTTATGGGCTCCAGGTGTCCCAACTTTCTGGGCCTCCCGGTGTCCCAACTTTCTGGGCTCCAGGTGTCCCAACTTTCTGGGCTCCAGGTGTCCCATCTTTCTGGCCTCTGGTGTCCCAGACCTTTAGTACCATTGCTCAATACAATAGATCCCTTGTATGTTCCTCTTTCCGCTTGTGGAATCAACTTCCCCATTGTCTTCAATGTCATTCTTCCTTCCAGGTATTCAAGACTGCTTTTCACCCCAATGTCAGATTATCCCAAATCCAAAACCATGATCTTTCCTACTCTCACTAACCCTCCTGCCCCCACCCCAACCCCCCCCCCCCCCCCCCTACCAAGTTTCCAGTTCTTCCTTCCTGAGTTTCCTTCTGTATCCATATTATCCATTCTGTGCATCCTCCCTTGCCCCTCATTCCTTCCTAATTCCCTTGTTAGTCCCCTACCGGTGTACATCGGAGGGGACTATAGGTTTGCACTCCGTCTATCAGTCCGTCACGCAAAGAACAGTTTTCCGGACTTTCTTTTTAAACTCTTAATGCTAATGATTTCAAACTTGGTACATGGTTTCCTCATGATAAGTTACCGATCAAGTTTGAACTTTACGACGTTTCGATCATCTTTGACAAAGTTATGGCACTTTGAACTATGGTAATTTCCCCCAACAGTTTTCCGGATGGCACACTGCCGGTAGGAGACATGTATTGCAGCGTAATACTCAGAATGCTTGTTTGTACAAGTCTCCATCTATTTTGTCCTTCGACTCTGCTGTCCGTGCCCCCCCTCTCCTCTCTACCGTTCCTTTTATTATGTTGTGTCCTGATCCGTTCTGTGTTCTAGCTCTTCCATGAGCCTTGACTCTTTGCAGAAACAAAACCTTTAAAAAAAAAATCTTGTAAGCTTGTCGTACCAAGAGGTCCACCGGCATACCATGCACTCAGTCATATTTACCTGTACACCGGGTCCTCATGGTATTGGAACTTCACTATATTTACATCTTCGTCGGCAATTACAATCTGTATTCTAACTTTTGTCCTGTCCCAGAAAGATTGAGCGTGGTGCTCCAGGCACCTGACATGTTGTCACTTCTGTGTGTTTTCAGTGTTGTGTTCAGTTGAGACAGTAAAGTCAACACCTAGACTGTTTCATACATTTTGTACCTGCACACCAGTTTGTACATATATCGGATTCATCGTGGTGGATCCTAAAAGTGGTTTTCAGGATGACGCCAACATGATCAATGTTCAGCACATTTTAATGTTTTTAAGGATCCCTTTCTGATCAATCTGCAGATAAGGCCACCAATCCTCTCAACAATGCAGACGAATGGGAGGAGATCCAACGGTTTTGCAGTGAAGTTAACAAAGAACTGGAAGGGTGAGTTTTCCACATCTGGTCCATTTGGAGGCATCCGAGCCATTGACAAAAACCTGGTTTCCTTTTCAGGAATGGTTTGTCAACTTGACAAAATGTGCCGAATGCTTTTCCTTTTCATTCCTTTGATTTGTTCCCTTTCTTGTTTTTTAATTGTATTTATGCAAGATCGAGGCTAGCGGAAGACTGAGGAGACGTGGACACGGGTGTCGGTCGCTACTTAAAAGTGGGATGGGTGGACATTGCGAGTGCAAACGGTGGGGCCAATAGTAACGACCATGCAAGTCTAGCCTCTGCAAATTGTTGTCGTTCCGTATCATCCGCTTGCAAGAATCTCGCCCAGCTGCTCGGCAAATGGAGCAAGCGATCAAGAGATGCTTCGCTGCAAAAATGGCCACCATACTCGCCTTCAAAATGAAAATACAACCCATGAAATGTTCATAGGCATATGTGATTACCCCTGTTATGTATAAAGGGTTTCGGTACCCATGCTGCACCAGGCGGGCACCGTTTGGTCGGCAAGCTGAACGAGCGAGAAAAGGTAAACAAGAACCAACAAGGCCAAATAATTAGCGTAACCTTCCATTGCACAAGTCCGAATAACGAGGTAAATGTGCTAGATTGTAGAGCTACTGATACTACCGTTGCCAGGGAAGGGAATACAACCAGCATGGCGGCATGCACAGCATTATGGGATAACTCTGAAAACCCTCTCTACTCTGAAACATGCATTTCATGCTTTTAATTTTACTTCTACTTTTTATCCAAACTCTTCAAGATCTCCAAACATGCCAACCCCACCCTCCACCCCATCCCCAAAATGCACAGTGGTAGGGTCCACAGATAAACTTGGTGAGGGACTCCTTTTGACTCTCCATTTGGTTATCTTTCTTTTCTGCTTCATTGTATTCTGGAGACGCTACCAACACAATACATTTATTTGGGGAAGTTGTCACAAGAGGATGGAGTGAAACTGAAAACGACGGTCCGGACTGTACCAAGATCGCATGGTTTACATCAACACCGCCATGTTGAGCCGTACCAAGTGCTACGTTCTATTGGAGTGCTTGCTTGAGTGCTTTGAATCAAACAAGCCGCTTGGCAAGCAATAGCAAGCTGCTCGCTAACGGAACACTCCCATGGTGTTGGTGTAGCGCAGGCATGATGGTCCGAATGGTTAAACACCAGAGGTCTTTTCACGGGGGATTCGGATTGGCTCACAGCTCAGACTGATGATGCCTGCGGTCTGGATGTGGACTACGGTCCACCTTTTGAAAACCTTTGGCACTCAACTTACACATTCATCTCCGATGCAACAATGTGGAAATAAAATGTTCTTACCCGAAACCTCTTCTATGGGTGAGCAAAGAGGCGCCTTAAGAAGATAACTTTTGGTAACGGAGGTTTGCAGTGGAAATGTCTATCCATGTCACGGTATCGACACTCACGCACAGGTGATACATTTTCATCACATGCGTGCGGTATGTGCTTACTCAGACTAATGCAATCCAGCATGACGTGCACAAGCTCATACCGGTCTCCTTTATTAAATACTGCCCACCAGCGCATATTGATTTAACAGTTAAATTATTTGGTTAAAGTTAATATTGATTTTGCATAATAACCATTTGGTGAACATCCCACATCTGGGCCAGTGTGGAATGCAGAGGAATGCATTTTGTTATATTCCAACAAAAAAGGGGTGGAAGACAAGTGATATGTTACCATCTCCCAAGTCAAAAAAGGGTTGTGGTTTGGACATGTCCCTCCCCCCGGCACCCCCCTCGCCCCCGATACTACACCCACAGGGTGAAAAGGCAATGGTTGATGTAAATGGGGAGGGACAGTATGGTGGAGGTGGTGAGACAGACAGACACAGACAGACAGAGACAGACAGATGCAGACAGAGACACACACACAGACAGACACACACAGAGACAGAGACACACAGAGACACCCAAAGACAGAGACAGAGGAGTGGGGTGGTGGTTGACAGGAGTGCGGTGGTGGTAGAGAGACAGGGAGCGGTGGGGGAACAGGGACAGAGAGGGTTGGGGTGGGGGAAGAAAGGCAGAGAGGGGTGGGGTGGGGGTGAAGAGAGACAGAGATGGGTGGGGTGGGGGGTGTAATGAAATTGTCTAAGTTGATCCCAGGTGTTATGTTGCCTCTGTCCACTGAGGGGCTTCTATAAGAATTCGGACGGACAGTGCTCCGATGATTCCTGTGACATTTATTGTGTGATGTGCATACTCAGATGGTGTGTGTTACTCTTGGTTCTAGGCTTGCTTGTACTAATTGCAAATCCATTACTTACTTCTATGAATACTGTATTCTGATATGTTGCTTGTTGGTTTCTTACAGGTATTGCTAGAGATCGATTCTGAATTAAACTCACTATTGGGACAATGTTGTAACTCTGATTCTTACAACAATTAATTCAGAATCTTCTCGTCTTGAACGGGATCATCATGACTCATAAGCTGATACAAGTACCGATCTTCGGAGCGGACGCTCAGGCGCCGGACGCGTCTGCTCAGCTACTGCATTGGCTGAAGTTACTGACCAGCCATCTGGAAGCACAGGAGGAACTCACCGATGTAACTAAGCTCACGGTGCTGCACTCCCGCGTGAACCATACAGTATACACATACATATCCCAGTGCGGAACGTACGATGCTGCCGTGGAAGAATTGAAACGAATCTACATCGACTCGGAGCGTTGTCTATACTCTATCTGGTCACGTCTCGGCAACAAGATCCATCGAAGACCATTGACCATTTCGTTCAAGACCTACACCGATTAGTGAAGGACTGTACTACTGAAACATGAACACATGCACAAGTATGCGATGATTTAATGAGGGATTCTTTTGTTTTTGGAATTCATTCACCAATCAGACGATTGCTTGAAGAAGAAGATTTGACGCTGGACAAAGCTCATAAGCTATCACTTGTACCAAGAAGCTCAGGTTCAAGCCGAAGCGTATGACAGACCGTACATCGTTGCAGGATTGACCAGCGCGCCACGACCAGAGAGAGCTACCGCGGAGCAAACGGATGTGGCACCTCCGCCGGAATTGGGGACAACAGACACTCGAGGATCTCGACCCGAGTGTGACAGCCGCCGCTGTCACTCCCTCAGCCAGAAGTAACGCTATGTGCTTTTTCTGCGGGAACCGGAACCATTTAAGGTCAGTTTGTCCGGCTAAAGACGCGAAGTGTCATTTGTGTTCTCGGAAGGGTCATTCTGCGAAAGTTTGTCGCTCGTCACGGGGCCGGCGAACTCGCTTGACTTTGAATGTGCTTCTCTCTCCGCCCGAGAAACACCCGGCTTCACGCGCGGCCTTGATTGGGATCAACGCGTGGCTCGAGCGCCCCCTATCGACGGCTCGACCGACCCACGTTCGGATTTGCCTTCACGGAAGACGATAGCTGGCGTCGGATCCACACGCATGGCTTGAGCGCCCCCTATCGACGACTGCAGGACCACTTGGCTTGTCCAGCGCGGTTATTCCACTCATGATTGAAGGGCAAAATGCAAATGCCTTAATCGACACGGGATCTACGGATAGCTATGTTGATTTACGACTCGTTCAAAAGCATGACTGGCTGATTCTCGGGACAACACGCAGAATCTTCATGGCTTCCCAAGGGATTTGGCTCCGCACTTGAGGGGAATGCCGACTGAAGCTTGTGATTAATGGTCGAATGTTTCCGGATGTGCATTTAATGGTCTTACCAGCATTATGTGCAGAAGTTTTGCTGGAACACAATTTTCTCCGTCGGCATGGGCGTTTGGAAATGGAATTTGGTGGTGATGATGCTTTTGCTGTGTGTGCTCTTACAGGGATGGAAATTGAATCGCTGTCGCTGTTTCCCAATATGACTACTGACTGTCCACCGGTTGCCATTAAATCGCGACGCTATTCTCGGGCTGATACGCAATTCATTGCTGAGGAGATGGCGCGACTATTAAAGGAGGGCATAATCGAACCTAGTCGATCGCCTTGGAGGGCCCAAGTTTTGGTGTTGCAGACCGCCACGCACCGCAAACGCATGGTAATCGACGACTCGCAGACGATAAATCGGTTTACACAATTGGATGCCTACCCACTCCCGGGAATGGATTCTCTGGTTCGACAGGTGGCACAATACTCTGTCTACAGTACTTTAGATCTACGTAGCGCGTATCATCAGATTCCAATCTCCGAGGCTGATCGCATCTACACCGGGTTTGAATCCGGACAAAGGTTTGGGCTTGTGTCCCAAACCCATCCCTCTCTGTACCCACCGTACCCAGTCGTACCCAGCTGCTCCTGGACTCTGTGTCCTTTCCTCCTGACGAGGTGGAAAAGTTTCTGTCAACCCTCGACTCTGATTCTGCAACTGGACCTGACGGCATCAGCCCACGGGTCCTAAAATCTTGTTCTTCCGCTCTTTCACTCCCTCTCTCTGTTCTCTTCACACTCTCTTTTGCTCAAGGGCATCTGCCATCTGCTTGGAAATCTGCCAACATCACCACTTTGCACAAAAAAGGTGCAAAAACAGATTCCAGCAACTACAGACCAATCAGCCTTCTCTCAATTATCAGTAAAGTCATGGAATCCATCATTGCTTCAGATATGAAATCTTTCCTCTTCTCCAATGGCTTTTTTTTTTTTTTTTCTTTTTTTGTATACTGAATCGAGGCTCGTGAAAGAGCTAACATTTATTTCACAAACAAATCAACCAGACAAACAAAACACACAAAAAGAGGGAGCGGAAGACAAGATGGGGAGAGAAGGGGAAGTACACAACCACAACATTTGAGAGCAGGGAGAAGTGTGGGAGGGAGAGGACTTGGGGGCAGGGGGAGGGGGAGGGCGGGGGGGGAGAGGTATAAAACACAAGGGGACCGAAATTAGCGGGGGTAGAAAAGATCAAGGTTTTGGATGGGCGAGGATAAGAGATGGTGGTGAACAGCTGTTTTAAAGACCTGGAGGGTGCAGTGGGATTGAAAAGTGAGGGAGTTCGTTCCAGAGGTGGGAGAAAAGAGGAATGAAGGAGTGAAGGTGAGCAGAAAGTCTTGATTTTGGCAGTTTAACCATAAGAGGGTTGCAGGCAGATCTTGTGCGACCTGTAGGAATATTTGGGGGACAGAGCCCAGAGAGGGCTGGGGGGGCAAGGCCAGAGAGGAGTCGGTAGAAGACGGAAAGACCACCAACCTGCCTGCGGTGAGTGAGTGAAAGGCCCTTGGAGTTAGCTTCATCGCGGGAGATTCCAATGATTCTGAACGCTTTGGTTTCAACAGCGTGAAGACGGGCTAGGTGTGAGGCAGGAGCACCAGACCAGAGGGGAGAGCAGTATTCCATAGAGCTGTGGATGAAAGCCTTGTATGTGCTGAGGAGCTCAGGTGTGCCAAGGAAGGACTTCGCACGACGGAGGATGCCCAGTCGGCGACTGGCTTTGGAGGCCAGATTTGAAATGTGGTTTTCCCAGGAAAGATCATGGCAAATAGTGAGACCCAAAAGCTTGAGTGACAGAACTTCTTGGAGAGGATTATTCAGAAAGTGGATTGGAGGGTTTTCCAGTCGGTCTTTTCGGAGAGACATCATAAGAGTGTGAGATTTATCAGGATTGAAAGACAAGTTCCATTTGTTTGCCCAGTCTGTGATTTTGTCCAGGTCTGCAGAGAGTGAGGAGGCTGCAGACTGCCGAACTGAGGGATGAGGAATGGAGCGACAGAGCGTAGAGTCATCAGCAAAGAGATAGAGAGGATTTTCAAGAGAGTCAGAGAGATCATTGATGAAGACCAGAAAAAGCACAGGGCCCAGAACACTACCTTGGGGAACTCCAGCCTGAACAGGAAGAGGAGATGAGAGAAACCCATTCAGGGCCACACGTTGACTACGACCAGAGAGGAAGTCCGCCAGCCATGCGTGGAGATTTCCATGGATTACCAAAGGAGGAGAGTTTGGTGAGCAGAGCAGGGTGCCAGACCGTATCGAAGGCACGTGAAATGTCAAGGGAGACGACTCTAATTTCCTGTTTGGCGTTGAGGACCTCCATCCATTGTTGAGAAAGCAGAAGCAGCATGTCCAGAGTAGAGTGACCAGGTCTGAAACCAAATTGATGATCAGATATCAAGCCATTGGAGAAGAGGAAAGATTTCATATCTGAAGCAATGATGGATTCCATGACTTTGCTGATAATTGGGAGAAGGCTGATTGGTCTGTAGTTGCTGGGATCTGTTTTTGCACCTTTTTTGTGCAAAGCGGTGATGTTGGCTGATTTCCAAGCAGATGGCAGATGACCTTGAGCAAAAGAGAGGGTGAAGAGAACAGAAAGAGGGAGTGAAAGAGCAGAAAGAAGAACATGATTTTAGGACCCGTGGGCTGATGCCGTCAGGACCAGTTGCAGAATCAGAGTCGAGGGTTGACAAACTTTTCCACCTTGTCAGGAGGAAAGGACACAGAGTCCAGGAGCAGCTGGGTACGACTGGGTACGGTGGGTACAGAGAGGGATGGGTTTGGGACACAAGATTTAGAGGCAAACACAGAGTTGAGGCATTCAGCTTTTTCACGTGCGGAGTCAGCCGTTAAGCCGTTTGAGGGAGGGGATGGAGGGGGAACAAACACCAGAAACAGATTTGACCAGACGCCACCAGGATTTGGAAGAGGGAGACAGATAAGAGTTCGGTCTTGAACTCATTATTTAAACAAAAAAAAGAAAAAAAAAAAAAAAAGAATTTGTGATAAATCATTCATTTACTCATCACGGCTTAGAATGCACATAAACTTCTACATTGGAAACACCGGGGCCCACACCATGACTTTATCAAATACAAAACAAAAAATCAACCTTCACACAATTCTCCCATTTCAACCACGGTCTACCGCTTGTCCTCCTACCTTGGTCCTTCAACATCGGGTTCTCTTTGCCCTTCTCTCTTGCCCCATCTGTACCTGGTCCAGCCCATCTCAGCCGGCATTTCACCAATCTCCCCATCAGGCTCACCAATCACGCTCACCGATTTCCGAATCACGCTCACCGATTTCACCAATCTCCTCACCACATACAAGGCTCCTCTGTTGGCTTGATCTCTGATCATCAATTTGGTTTCAGACCTGGTCACTCTACTCTGGACATGCTGCTACTGCTTTCTCAGCAATGGATGGAGGTCCTCAATGCCAAACAGGAAATTAGAGCTGTCTCCCTTGACATATCACGTGCCTTCGATACGGTCTGGCACCCCGCTCTGCTCACCAAACTCTCCTCTGTTGGTATCCATGGAAATCTCCACGCATGGCTGGCGGACTTCCTCTCTAGTCGTAGTCATCGTGTGGCCCTGAATGGGTTTCTTTCATCTCCTCTTCCTGTTCAGGCTGGAGTTCCCCAAGGCAGTGTTCTGGGCCCTGTGCTTTTTCTGGTCTTCATCAATGATCTCTCCGACTCTCTTGAAAATCCTCTCTATCTCTTTGCTGATGACTCTCTACTCTCTGTCGCTCCATTCTTCATCCCTCAGATCGGCAGTCTGCAGCCTCCTCACTCTCTGCAGACCTGGACAAAATCACAGACTGGGCAAACAAGTGGAACATGTCTTTCAATCCTGACAAATCTCACTCTTACGATGTCTCTCCGAAAAGACCGACTGGACAACCCTCCCATCCACTTTCTGAATAATCCTCTCCAAGAAGTTCTGTCACTCAAGCTTTTGGGTCTCACTATCTGCCATGATCTTTCCTGGGAAAACCACATTTCAAATCTGGCCTCCAAAGCCAGTCGCCGACTGGGCATCCTCCGTCGTGCGAAGTCCTTCCTTGGCACACCTGAGCTCCTCACCACATACAAGGCTTTCATCCGCAGCTCAATGGAATACTGCTCTCCCCTCTGGGCTGGTGCTCCTGCCTCACACCTAGCTCGTCTTCACGCTGTTGAAACCAAAGCATTCAGAATCATTGGAATCTCCCGCGATGAAGCTAACTCCAAGGGCCTCTCACTCACACTCACTCACTCACTCACCGCAGGCAGGTTGGTGGTCTTTCCGTCTTCTACCGACTCCTCTCTGGCCTTGCCCCCCCCAGCTCTCTCTGGGCTCTGTCCCGCAAATATTCCTACAGGTCGCACAAGATCTGCCTGCAACCCTCCTATGGTCAAACTGCCAAAATCAAGACTTTCTGCTCACCTTCACTCCTTCATTCCTCTTTTCTCCCGCCTCTGGAACAAACTCCCTCACTCTCTTCAATCCCACTCCACTCTCCAGGTCTTTAAAACAGCTGTTCACCACCATCTCTTATCTTCCCCCATCCAAAACCTTGATCTTTTCTACCCCTGCTAATTTCACCCCAATTCCACTTTTTTGAAATACCAACTTCTGTCCTGGAAGTCCTTGGTGTCCTTGTGTTTTATACTTCTCCCTCCCCCCCCCCCCCCCCTTCCCACGCCTCCTCCCCCCAAGCCCTCTCCCTTCCACACATCTCCCTGCTCTCAAATGTTGTGTTTGTGTGCTTCCCTTTCTCTCCCCATCTTGTTTTCCGCTCCCTCTTTTTATATATTTTGTTTGTCTGGTTGATTTGTTTGTGAAGTAAATGTTAGCTCTTTCACGAGCCTCGATTCCGTATCCCAAAAAAAAACAAAAAAAAAAACTTATGGAACGAGGGGTGTTACACATGACTGGTTTTCTCGATATCTTAGCAATTTATTGTTCTCAATGTACTCAATCCTCTTTGTCAGAATTTAAGAAAGTTACATGTGGCCTTCCTCAAGGTTCTTTACTTGTTCCATTACTGTTTATTTTGTATGTTAACAACATTCATAAATGTACTGAATTGCTTTCTTTTCTTTTATATGCTGAAGACACAAATATTTCGTATTGTGATAAAAAAATTTTGATTCTTTATATAATGTTGTAAATGAGAATCTCTTAAAAGTATGTGATTGTTTTAAAGTTATTAGGTTGTCTGGTGACTCAAATAAATATAATTACATTGTCTTTGGGGGGAAAATGCAAATGTCTGATTTAACTTTGAGAGTTGAAGAGACCAAGTTTCTCAGGGTATATATTGATTGCAAACGTTCTTGGAAATATAATATTCAGGAAATCGCAAACCAACTCATAAAACTATTGGTATAATCTATAAGATTGATTTATTTGCTTCCAAATACAATACTTGGATTGTTTTATTTTTCACTTGTACTTCCATATCTTTGATACTGTGATTTAGTCTGGGGAAATACATTTCAATCACATCTGAATAAATTGGTAACAATGTGTCGCAGAAAACAATTATTCGGACCATATCGAGCTCGAAGAACTTGTACAAACCAATAATTTAATCATTTAAATCTTTTCAAATTTTGCGATGCCACATCATGTAGAAAGGCCACCTTCTCAACCATGTAGAAATGCATCAATAGACTACTTCCTTATTAATTTCAGTGATCTTTTTGAATTTAATTATGAAATTCACAAGTATGATACCAGATTCACCACTGATATACATTTTCCAAAACACAGAACTCTTCCTTGCTTTAGAACATAATATTCGTTTCTCCTTTTCTGGCCCCAAACTATGGGCAGCTGGTATTAGAAAATCGCCGTCATTAAATAATTAATTTCTCAATTTGACTTGAGGAATATTTTCTCTTACGGTATTGTACATAGGCGAGGGGTTAGGTTAGGGTTGTTACATTAGGTATTGTAACGGTTGTTTTGTAACTGTATAACGGTATTGTTTCTCTTACGGTATTGTAACACTAGGTTAGGGTTAGGTTAGGTGTACATATCGGGCTCCTCGCGGGAGATTTGAATCTCCCGCGATGAAGCTAACTCTGAGGGTCTTTCAGTCACTCACCGCAGGCAGGTTGGTGGTCTTTCTGTCTTCTACTGACTCCTCTCTGGCCTAGCCCCCCCCCATCCCTGTCTGTGCTCTGTCCCCCAAATACTCCTCCAGGTCGCACAAGATCTGCCAGCAACCCTCTTATGGTGAAACTGCCAAAATCAAGAGTCTCTGCTCACCTTCAATTCATTCCTCTTTTCTCCTGCCTCTGGAACAAACTCCCTCTTCAATCCCACTCCTCCTTCCAGGTCTTTAAAACAGCTGTTCACCACCATCTCTCATCTTTCCCCCTCCAAAACTTGATCATTTCTACCCCTGTTAATTCACCCGAGATTCACTTTTCTGAAATACCAACTTCTTTCCTGGAAGTCATCGCTGTGGCCATGTATTTTTTTTTACCTCCCAACCACCCTCCCTTCCCATGCCTCCTCCCCCCAAGCCCTCTTCTTCCCACAGATCTCCTGATGTCCCTGCTCTCAAATGTTGTACTTGTGTGCTTCCCCCTCTCTCCCCATCTTGTCTCCTGCTCCATTTATTTTGTCTTGTGTGTCCGTTTGTATTTTTTTTTGTCATTAATGTTAGCTCTCACGAGCCTCGATCTTGTATACAAAAAAAAAAAAAAATAGATCATTGAAGAAATCTATGGAATATTTGTCTATTGAATTTTCACACTGGTGCTGCTCATTGATTTATTGATCTACTGATCAACTCATTCATCCTGTGAAATTGTTTGCCCATGAATTTTTTTTTTCATTTATACCATATTTTATTTATATATGTTATGTCATTTTATGTGATTTCATATTTTTTTCCGAATCTTATCTGGTGTAAGGATGGATGTTCCCGCTGCAAGGTTGATTTTTGAGATTCAGCCTCCTTTGGTGATTTAAATGTCCTCTTAATACCTGTTTCTTTTCTTGAAGGCAATAAATGTTTTTGATTTGTGTGTTTTGCGGCACCCTCCACAGACCTCAGTATGCCACACGGTTGCTCAGCCATAAGATCCAGTCTCCACAGGAGTGGGAAGCAATGCAGGGCCTTACGGTAAAACAGCATTGTGTGGATTGTCAACAACATTGTTTGCCATTATTTCTTTTTTTTCGGTAATGAGTCATTTTATTGCTGGTGGGCAAGGGTTAACAAAACAGCTTTGAATGAAACGATTCTATCAATCGGTTTGCATTCCACCAATTAAAATAGAGGGATTTATTTCACCATTGATGGCAAGGTGTCATTGGGGCATAGGTCAATCCGTCAATTTAACGATAAGTTCCTGGAAAGTGCCGCGAATGGCGGAACATTCTTTCAATGGAAAAGGGGGAATTGGTTCCCGAATCGTGAAAATCCACGAATGGCGAGGCAAAATCCGCAAATGTTGAGGCAAATGCCGTGGATGTTGACGATAATCCGCGAATGTCGAGGAACAAACCGCGAATGTATGATGTGCCATTGTTTCAATGGGGAAAAGGGGGATAAGTTGTGTGTTCCTGATGGTTCCTGATTCATAGAGGAAAATCTTTAAAGTTTAAAATGTTTTCGACCACAAATTCATGATTACAGTTCCATAAATAATGCTTACAAATAAAAAATAATGACAACACCAGATACCGTTTCCAATTTATTAAAGGAATGTGCTTACAGTTAAAGATGCTTAACTAGCTTAACCACACCACACCATGAAACAACGAAAACAAAAATCGAACATTATGTACCATTTAAAATAGTGCTGTTAGCTAGATTCAAAATCCCGTCTCGGAACCGTCTCGATAAATTTTCAATTTTCATAACGGGATCTCGGTTCGGCTCGGTTCCTGACAAAGTAATACATAAAAATAAAAATAAATAAAAATAAGGCTTCAAAAATAATGGAATTTCATTACAATATATAAACAACAATGAAAAAAATTCATTTCTGATGTTGAGTACTTAAATTCCGACTTAGCTTCCATTTACCGGGATGAAATAAAATACACCGCTTACATGCAGATGATCGGCCACCGATGGGACCGGGTTATCTCATTACAGTTTGTATTGTCGTGTAATTTCTTGCTCGGAATGTCAGAGAGGGAGAAAATGTTTCTGCCCAGGCATATTCGAGTCCCGGTTGGAGTTTCATTATCATTTTGTGAGTTGTGATCGGGCATGTCAAGCGTTCTCGTAGCTCGCGCGCGTATACGTACGACTGGTCGATATTCATGATAGTTCAATAGTTGCCGCGTCCTGCTGCTGCGCACATGTGCATGTTACTTTTTTAAAAATAGTTCCGTTAAGCGGGCTATAATGACGCATCGTTGCGTGCCTCAACTCAAATCGGAATGTACAATTTTTTGTTCAACCCGTTGATAGCCGTTCGGTGGACGGATCGAATATACCGACCCCTTATTCCAGAAATTGAAACTAATAACGCTAAATAACGCCTTTCATCGAATGTTCACGTGTTTTAACAATTGTCGACTGATAAGGCACCCAAGTTATCCGAGCCCATGCTTTGATCAACCCGACTGCGTTACCTGAATTCCTGGGAAGCCCCACCAGGACGACGGCAGACATTTTCAGAAGTTCCTGCCACACAACGAAATATTTTTTATTCATATTTACCTCAGCGCATTTCAGCGCACGGAATCCACGGCATCAGAGCCGGTGGGCGCTGATTCGCTCAGAGCGATCACGTGATGACGCTATGAAAAAAAAAATCGCTCGCTTTGCCAAGGGGCTCGCTCCCCCCCCCCCCCCCCCCTGTCCCCCTCCCCTCCCCTCCCCCGCCCGGCAATGCCGGGTACTTCTGCTAGTAAATTATAAAGCAGGCGGTGTCGTGATCACCCCCCCCCCCCCTCCCCCCCCCCCCCCCCCCCCCCCCCCCCACTCCTTATTTTGACTCTGTGACTAAAGTAAACGTAATCAACTTATCAGGCCTAGAGTGGAGATAAGATAACCAAAATACTTTCACATTCTAACCGTCAAACCAAACCCCGAGGGATTCTTACAATTTATAGATTTAGCGTTGCAATTAAACATAAACGTTCATCAAAAACTCATTTCATAAAACTACATAATGTATTGTACTTGTATTAATACATTGTGTGTAGAATAATCCGTTATAAACGTGTTTTTAATCTAAATAAACATCGTCCCTCCATTCACGGGGCCTCGAGCGAGTCCCTTGATATTAATGTGCAAAAGACCATAGCAACCACATTCCGTAACTCGTCTCCAAGGACGGACACGTGACCGCAGCGGGGCGGGGCGAGGCGGAGTGATACAGCGGAAGGATTCAACGGTTTAAATAAAGCCGCGATGCGGGGGATTTTCATTGGGACCTTTATCCTGATTTCGTTACCTCCGCCACCAAAGGTCGATGGAGATTGTTTTCACTCCTGTCTGTTTGTCCGTTTGTTTGTGAACACAATATCTCAAAAAGTTGTGGATGGATTCGGACGAAATTTTGTGGAGATGCAGCGTGTGTGACAAGGGCGACATGATTAGATGTTGGTGAAGATCCGGATTCGGAATTCGGATTCGTTTGCAGTGCATTGTTTGTTGACAAGGGGAAAATCCTGGAACAGTGAGTTTACTTTATCTATCATCGTTTGTGTCGGTTCAGCTGCACTTGCGAAAAATGATGCTTGTGCAGAAGCAGAGTAATGAAAGCAAGGCTCAATAAATGCCTCTATTATGGAAAATATCTGCAAGAAGTTGGAATTTTAACCGGGATTTTTTTACCGAGAAATTGCGTCAGTCAATTGATCTCGGGACCGTCCCGAAAGCCGAAACCGCCGGGATTTCGTCCCGGTCTCGGATCGGTTGACAGCCCTAGTTTAAAATTTTTTGCCTCGTCGTAAGACGCTGGTCATAGTGCCCTCTGCTGTTGTTCTTGTGCTTCTTGTTCTTTTTGCAGAGAAGACAAAACTCAAAGCTCCACCCATTCTGGGAACCGTAGCTCCACCCATTGTGGGAGAGGCTTCATATAAACAAATATGCACCATTTTATTAACTCGCCTAGCTTTGAGGCCTGTTTTGTAGGCCCGGGTGTCTTCCTCTCTCACACAGTTTTATTTCAAATCAAATTCGATGTCATTTCATTTTACACAGTCGCTAATATAGTTTTAGACTCGGTTGAAAAAAAACGGGAAGAAATTCCGGTGAAAGTTGCCCTTTATAGAACGAAATGAATTCTCAAAGGCCTGTAACTTCAAGTCCATTGAGATATATTTTGTTTAAATCGCGGCATGGTCAGTCATACACCGCCCGAAATAACAGACGGGAAAATGCCGAGTTGTATTAAAAATTCGTCCATTTGATGACAATCGTCACGATGAAATATTTAATTTATACGTCGTCACAATAATGTGGAGAGAGGAGCATAGCTTCGTTCACGTGTCGCCACATACGGGAAATTGCCGAGATATTTTTTTTTTTAATCGCGGCATGGTCAGTCATACACCGCCTGAAATAACAGACGGGAAAATGCCGAGATATATTAAAAATTCGTCGCCACACACGGGAAATTGCCGAGATATATTTTCACTTTGCACAAAAATAACATCAAGTAATCAAATCAATAGGAATGTCCGTCCTGTGCCTATAACATCGACGTTATAGGCACAGCTGCATCTAGGCATTGTGTAACATCGACGCGACTTTTGTTTTAATTAAAACTTTTTGTACTTGTTATTATACAAACACACGGAACTTTTCAAATGATGGTGATGAATTAAAATCCCATTAATTCCTCAAACTCTGAGGGTGACCCAAATGATGGTGCTCCAAAGTCGTGCATGTAGGGAGAGACAGGACATGTAGGAGAGAGAGCAGGCGAGGACGATGGCGATGAAGCTGAGAAGGCAGCAGGACAGGCAAGAGTAGATGCTGATGGTCTCGAGGTGGAGGGAGCAGGGCAAAATAAATGTGTAATGGAGAGCTGCCTGGAAGATTGCCGCAGGTTTCGATACAGCTCTTTGTAGGGGAGCAGCACATCATGCTAGACGCTCTTGAACTTCTGGTACCGCTTCATGACTGGGTTAGCATCTTGCACCCTGTCGGCAATCATCCGCATGTGCTGCAGCACCTCGCCCAGGAACTGGACTGTGGGGTTTGTCCTCGGCACTTCTTTCTCATCACTGCCCTCCTCCTCTTCCTTGGAATCCTTTGTAATGGCCCCCAACTCGTACTCTGTGAGCGGGTTCAGGGAACGGTTCAGCATCATGGGTTTCAGCATGAAGTCCCCTTGTGTATTTGCGTGGATGAGAGGTCCACTCAAAGGCATACTCTTCTGCGTGTTGTTCTCGATCCATATGCTGAGAGCTTTCTCCATCCTTTTATGTGGACATCCCGGACATGGGTGACCACCTTTGTAGTCTATGCAGCGCACGCTGCAACACTTTCACGAATTGCCTTCTCCTTCCGTATGTAGCGCATGGTGGATTTGTTGATGCCGTAATGCCTGCCCATAAAGGTCGCACTCTCGCCTTTCAAAAGCCGGTCGAGCAGCTTCAATTTGTTGCTCAGGGCCATCACTTTTCTCTGCCTCTTGGTCGTCAACGCATCTCCGGCACTGGTCTTGCGCTTGGGAGCCATTATTGAACGATGAGCAGAGCGAGAGGAAAAAAAACACAGGTCAAAGCAAAAGGACGAGAGGAATGATTGAGACCCAAGACAGTCGGTATATGTACGAATGTGGACATTGTGGGTAGCTGCGGGAGGGGTGAGTCGTCTGCCCATTCATTGTTTGTGGTGAATGTCATCGGATGATGCTGTATTGAGCAGCTACTAATTAAAAGAAATAGATTTAATGAAGCGTTTTGATTCTATAACTCACGGGGTTGATTTGTTTACGCAGCTGGTGGGATGTACCACGAAGTTCCCTTGTAGTGCGGCTAAAATACGTACTGTATTTTAATGCGGCCCCAAAAGCCATGAAAACGCGAAGCACAGCACTGCGAATGTAGAAGCAGGTCATGCTCACGGCTCGTAGATGTTTTTTGTGCTTGTCCAGCTGCTTTGTGTGTGGCAGGTGAAAGATGGGTTTTATAAATGGGTTTTTTGGGATTTTATGGGATGGGGTATTTTTTGCCTCTAAATCCTGTGTCCCAAACCCATCCCTCTCTGTACCCACCGTACCCAGTCGTACCCAGCGGCTCCTGGACTCTGCGTCCTTTCCTCCTGACAAGGTGGAAAAGTTTGTCAACCCTCGACTCTGATTCTGCAACTGGACCTGGCGGCATCAGCCTATGGGTCCTAAAATCCTGTTCTTCTGCTCTTTCACTCCCTCTCTCTGTTCTCTTCACCCTCTCTTTTGCTCAAGGGCATCTGCCATCTGCTTGGAAATCAGCCAACATCACCGCTTTGCACAAAAAAGGTGCAAAAACAGATCCTAGCAACTACAGACCAATCGGCCTTCTCCCAATTATCAGCAAAGTCATGGAATCCATCATTGCTTCAGATATGAAATCTTTCCTCTTCTCCAATGGCTTGATCTCTGATCATCAATTAGGTTGCAGACCTGGTCACTCTACTCTGGACATGCTGCTTCTGCTTTCTCAACAATGGATGGAGGTCCTCGATGCCAAACAGGAAATTAGAGCTGTCTCCCTTGACATATCACGTCTTCGATACGGTCTGGCACCCCGCTCTGCTCACCAAACTCTCCTCCTTTGGTATCCATGGAAATCTCCACGCATGGCTGGCGGACTTCCTCTCTAGTCGTAGTCAACGTGTGGCCCTGAATGGGTTTCTCTCATCTCCTCTTCCTGTTCGGGCTGGAGTTCCCCAAGGCAGTGTTCTGGGCCCTGTGCTTTTTCTGGTCTTCATCAATGATCTCTCTGATAGCTTCTGGTCCCTCGAGCGACGGGGCTTGCTTCGATCTCTCCACGGCATCAAAGTTTGAGTGTTTTCCCGTTCGTTTCTTTGTCAAATTTCCGCTGCGTATTTTGTTGTGTATGTGTTATTGTGTGTTTCTATTTGGTTTTGGTTTTGTAGTTGTTGCAAATTTGTGTGTAATTAGTCGTTTCTTTGTTCGCGCCTCGTGCGCCTGGTGCGGCCTGGTGTATCGTGCGGCCTCCTCGTCTCGACTTGTGCCTCGCCCCCTATATCTCGTTTTTCTTTCACCTCTGCTCCTGCTTTCTCAAATCCACGTTCTCACTTAGAGACGTTTCCCAGATTGTTTTCATGGTTTTGTTTAAATATTATTTAAATATGTTTAAACCGTAGCCGTGATGCTGACGCCGCTCCCCCCCCCCCCCACCCCCCAGAATTTCCATGTTTTAAACGTTTCCCAGTGTATACCCTGGATAAAAATAGGTACGCCGTATCCCTGCGTGTCGTAAGAGGCGACTAAGAGGGTTGGCGTCAGGAAGGGCATCCGGCCATAAAAACATTGCCTCAAAAAGAGAACCATGACAATTACAACTACATGTGGGCAGGGTACAGCCCGAAGTGGAGATTGGTTTCTGAGGTTTGGGACATGGAATGTAGGGACAATGACAGGGAGATCAGGAGAAGTGGTGGAAGTATTGATCAGAAGAAGAGTGGACATATGTTGTGTGCAAGAGACGAGATGGAAGGGAAGTGGTGTGAGAATGGTGAAGGGTCGGCAGGGACAGAAATACAAGTTTGTGTGGCAAGGGTGCCTGGAGGGCGTGAATGGTGTTGGTGTCCTGTTTCTGAGGAGTTTGTAGACAGTGTGGTGAGTGTGACTAGAGTGAGTGATAGGTTGATGATGGTGAAAATGATGATTGGAAAGCTCTTGGTGAACGTCATCTCGGGATATGCTCCGCAGGTTGGTCGAAGCGATGAAGAGAAGGACAAGTTCTGGTGTGCGATAGAGAAGCTGATGGAAAACGTGAAAGATGAGGAAGTTGTTGTGGTAGGAGGAGACCTAAATGGACATGTGGGAAGGAGTATGGATGGTTTTGACGGAGTTCATGGGGGTTACGGATATGGTGTGAGAAATGGAGAAGGTGAAAGGATTTTGGAGTTTGCTGATGGAGCTGATTTGTTGATTTGTAATACTCAGTTCCAGAAAGAGGATAATAAGCTTGTTTCATACACGTCAGGTGGGTCGACGACAACCGTTGACTACCTGATGGTGCGTAGGCGAGATAGGGGGCACCTCCGAGACACAAAGGTGATCCTGGGGGAGGAGGCTGTTTCACAGCACCACTTGGTTGTCTGCGACGTAAGGGTGAAAGGTGCGAGGAGAGCTCGGCGGGTGAAGTACCAACCGAGAATGAAGGTGTGGAGGTTGAAAGAGTTGACAGTGAGGGAGGCATTAAAAGAGAGGCTGAGTAGGGTAGAGGATGATGTGGTTGAGCTTGAAAGTGGTTGGATGTCAATGAAAGCTAGTCTGTTGGGAGCCGTTGGTGAGGTATGTGGATGGACAAAAGGACCACCGAGGCACTCGGAAACATGGTGGTGGGATGATGAAGTTGGAAAGAGGATTGCCGAGAAGAGAAAAGTTCAAGGAGTGGCAGAAGGCGAAGGGTACGGGAGCAGAAACAGCAGAGCATGAAAGTTATAAGGCAGCCAGGAAGGCTGCAAAGAAAGAGGTAGCAAAGGCGCAGGAGGCATGTAGGAAAATGTTCGGAGAACGCTTGGATTCGGAAGAGGGTCAGAAAGCAGTATTCAGGATTGCAAAGCAGATAGCGAAAGAGAGGTGTGATGTGATGGGGGTGAGTTGCTTGAAGGATGAAGTGGGACAAATCGTTGTCGACCCAGATGGAATTAAAGGAAGATGGAAAAGATATATGGAAATGCTGTTGAATACAGAGAATGAATGGGATGGCAAGAGAGAGTAACCCAGTTTTAGGACCGGCAGAGAAGATAACTGAGAAGGAAGTTGAGGAAGCGATAAAAGCAATGAAGGGTAGAAAAGCGGGAGGGCCGACGGGAGTTGTGGGAGATATGTTGAAGGCAGCAGGAAGTTGGGGTGTGAAGAGAATGACAGAGATCTGTAATCTGGTGGTGAAAGAAGGCCACATTCCAGTGGATTGGGAACTGAGTACCCTCATCCCTCTATACAAGGGGAAAGGTGACCCTCTGGAGTGTGGCTCGTACCGAGCGATAAAGTTATTGGAGCATGGAATGAAGGTATTGGAAAGGGTGTTGGAGAGGAGGATAAGGAAGAAAGTGAAGATCGACGAAATGCAGTTTGGATTTATGCCAGGAAGAGGAACGACAGACGCACTTTTCATTGTGAGGCAGTTGCAGGAGAAGTACATGGAGAAGAGGAAGAAGTTGTTTCTTGGGTTTGTTGATCTGGAGAAAGCATTCGATCGGGTTCCACGCAAAGTATTGACATGGGCATTGAGGAAGTTAGGAGTGGAGGAATGGTTGATCAGAGTAGTGATGGCAATGTACAAAAGAGCGCGCACAGCTGTAAGGACGAAGGACGGGAACAGTGGTGAGTTTGAGGTGAAGGTGGGAGTGCATCAGGGTCGGTACTAAGTCCACTACTATTTGTAGCTGTGATGGAGGTGCTGGCTCAGAACGTAAAGGAGGGTTTACCGTGGGAGTTGTTGTATGCAGATGATCTGGTGTTGATTGCGGAAAGTATGGATGGACTGAAGGAAAAGATGAACACGTGGAAGGAATGTATGGAGACAAAAGGTCTGAAGGTGAATATCGGAAAGACGAAGGTGATGGCAAGTGGTAAAGCATGTGGTGAGGTGGAAAGAACTGGGAAGTGGCCCTGTGCTGTGTGTAGGAAGGGTGTCGGAGTGAACTCCATTCAGTGTACAATGTGCGCTGAGTGGGTTCATCAAAAATGTAGTGGTCTGAGAGGGTCATTAACCAGTGTGGCAGCTACATTCAAATGTAAGGTGTGCACAGAGGGAGCTGCAGATGGAGGAAATGTTGAGTTGGATCTTGGAGACGGCGTGAAGCTGGAAGGTGTGAAAACATTTTGCTACCTCGGAGACATGCTGAATGGAGAAGGTGGATCAGACTCGGCAACGGTTGCTCGAGTGAGATGTGCATGGAAGAAGTTTCGGGAATTGAGTGGCGTGCTGATGATGAGGGGAGTGTCGTTGAAGCTGTAGGGAAAGGTGTATGCTGCATGTGTGAGAAGTGTTATGATTTATGGGAGCGAGACATGGGTAATGAACGTAGAGCAGCAACGAAGGTTGGAAAGGGTGGAAATGCAAATGGTTCGACGGATGTGCGGAGTATCGTTGAGAGAGAGGAAGACAAATGATGAATTGCGAAAGATGATGGGAATAGAGCCTGTGATTGATGCTGTGAAGAGGAACAGGTTGAGATGGTTTGGTCATTTGTTGAGGAAGGATGAAAGTGACTGGTTGAGAAGAGTGATGGAAATGAATGTAGAAGGAAGTAGAAGACGGGGAAGACCGAGAAAGACTTGGCTAAAGATGGTGGAAGAAGAAATGCGGGCAAGGGGGTTAACAAGGAGAGATGCAGAAAATAGGGCAAAATGGAGAAGATTGTCATGGGGACCGCAAGGCTAACCCCCGCTCTAGCAGGGAAAATGGCCTTTAAAATGCATGTTGTGTTGTTGTTGTATCAATGATCTCTCTGACTCTCTTGAAAATCCTCTCTATCTCTTTGCTGATGACTACTCTGTCGCTCCATTCCTCATCCCGCAGATCGGCAGTCTGCAGCCTCCTCACTCTCTGCAGACCTGGGCAAACAAGTGGAACATGTCTTTCAATCCTGACAAATCTCACACTCTTACGATGTCTCTCCGAAAAGACCGACTGGACAACCCTCCCATCCACTTTCTGAATAATCCTCTCCAAGAAGTTCTGTCACTCAAGCTTTTGGGTCTCACTATCTGCCATGATCTTTCCTGGGAAAACGACATTTCAAATCTGGCCTCCAAAGCCAGTCGCCGACTGGGCATCCTCCGTCGTGCGAAGTCCTTCCTTGGCACACCTGAGCTCCTCACCACATACAAGGCTTTCATCCGCAGCTCAATGGAATACTGCTCTCCCCTCTGGGCTGGTGCTCCTGCCTCACACCTAGCTCGTCTTCACGCTGTTGAAACCAAAGCGTTCAGAATCATTGGAATCTCCCGCGATGAAGCTAACTCCAAGGGCCTTTCACTCACTCACGGCAGGCAGGCTGGTGGCCTTTCTGTCTGCTACCGACTCCTCTCTGGCCTTGCCCCCCCAGCTCTCTCTGGGCTCTGTCCCCCAAATATTCCTCCAGGTCGCACAAGGTCTGCCTGCAACCCTCTTATGGTTAAACTGCCAAAATCAAGACGCTGCTCACCTTCACTCCTTCATTCCTCTTTTCTCCCGCCTCTGGAACAAACTCCCTCACTCTCTTCAATCCCACTCCACCCTCCAGGTCTTTAAAACAGCTGTTCACCACCATCTCTTATCTTCCCCCATCCAAAACCGTGGTCTTTTCTACCCCCACTAATTTCACCCCAAATCCACTTTCTTGAAATACCAACTTATGTCCTGGAAGTCCTTGGTGTCCTTGTGTTTTATACTTCTCCCACCCCCCTCCCCCCCCCCCTTCCCACGCCTCCTCCCCGCAAGCCCTCTCCCTCCCACACATCTCCCTGCGCTCAAATGTTATGTTTGTGTGCTTCCCCTTCTCTCCCCATCTTGTCTTCCGCTCCCTCTTTTTATATATTTTGTTTGTCTGGTTGATTTGTTTGTGAAATAAATGTTAGCTCTTTCACGAGCCTCGATTCAGTATACAAAAAAATAAAATAATAATAATAAACTAGAACGGGCACTCGGTAGAGCGCATACCTTCGCCGCAGCTACTGTTCTGTACTTGGCATGGGAGTGTAGGGAACAGAACAGTGAACAGTTTGGTGCTGATTTCATGCAAATCGGATAAGAATTGACCGAGTTATGACAAAAAACGCACATTTTGCAAGGTCGTGACCCCCCTGACCTTTGACCCGATTGCTCCCAAAATCTAATCAAATGTGTCCCGTATAATAACCAATCATCCCACCAAATTTCATGCAATTCGGTTGAATACTTTTTGAGTTATGCGAATAACATACACACACACACACACACACACACAGACATACAAATAAATACACAGCGATCAAAACATAACCTTCCGCTTTTGCGAAGGTAATAAATAAATAAAAACTGTCATGCTTGCGGCTCGTGAAAAATGTTTTTTATGCCAGCGAAAAACCGCAAATTCGTAGGACACATAGCCCCGAATGGAGAAGCAGGTCGCAATTTATCAACGGCGAATATGCGGAACCGTGAATAGCGGAACCCCGAATCACGGAACCGTGAACAGCAGAACCATGAATAGCAGAACCATGAATAGCAGAACCGCGAATAGCGAGGTCCGGATATTTGAAAAAAAAAAAAAACACATTTTGGAACAGAACAGAACTAATAGATTGCTAATGTTTTAACTGTTTTACTGTACATCTAGTTTTTCTTTAGCATAAGCTTACTTTCAAACACACAGAGCATTAGCTTTACTGATTATCTCATTTTCATGTTTAGCTGCTCATAATGTCATCATTACACATTCGTGCAATCGCAAAAAATCCAAAAATGTCCAGGCATATGAATCTCCCACATCTCCGATATTCAAGTAATCACCTGGTAATACAGTACAGCCAGACCTCAACATTCTCCGTCCAAACATACCCTGCGTATTCGCTGTTCATAACATGTGACCTGGCTTATACATTCGCATTTTCGTAGTGAATTTTTTTTTTTGAACCCATCAGACTGGTCTCCTATATGTACTGTCGCTGATATTAATTCAGCTTGGGAATTCTTCTACAGAAACCTACTAGTCAGGTTCACTATGTCAATAAATTATATTTCGTTCAAAATCATGGTAGATTAGCAAACATATACATTTTTGGAAAGGTTGTAGCATAAGGAAACTAAAAATCAATGTTTACATTTGGAGAGATACCTGTATGGCGGCCATTTTGGATTTTCAAAATGGCCACTAAAATACATATTTTGTTCTATTTCTGCCTCTAATTACCCTAAAAACTTTTTAAAATATACTAAACCTAAATTTTCAGCGACAAGGAATCCAATGAAAGTATCAAATTAGTGCTATGGGGAATGGTAAGACACGAATCAAAGGTTTTGAATTGCAAAATACTGTCTTTATATTCGCGATAAGTTGCATAATCCAATCCATGTTATCATTTTGTACAGGCAGTTAATAACATCAAAATGTGTCACAATAATTCATATCACCAAACATACACAGGCAGTCAGCAAAATCATATATATACACATGCAGTCAGTATAACTTCACATCTACACAGGCAGTCAATGACAAAATATACACAGGCAGTCAATGGCATCAAACATACACGATTACAGAATATGCCATTTAGAGTTCGTCATCACTGTCCTGTGTGTCGTATCCGACAATATAGTCCGCATCGTTTTCACAGTCCGTTCCACACAAGCAAAGGTCGGTCAAATTGATTGGCAAATCGAATTGGTCGAATGGTCAATCGAATTCGATGAATCGAATCGAATTGGTCGAATGGTCGAATGGTCGATCGAAGCGATTGGTCGAATGGTCAAATTGGTCGAATGGAATTGGTCGAATTGGTCGAATCGAATTGGTCGGAATTGGCAAATGTAAACATTGATTTTCAGATTTTCCATGTAATAACGTTTCCAAAAATGTTTAGGTTTGCTAATCTACCATGATTTTGAACGAAAAAACATAGTGAACCTGACTATACTGTTATAGTTCTGTGTTATAGTGCATGAAAAATGTGACGCTTTTTGGGATTTTACACCCCGTTCATGCTGCAGGGGGTCAGGACGTGGAGTCATACGGGTCAAAACGGGAGGGGGGGAACACAAAAAATTATATGGGGTCATACCTGGTGGAACGTTTTGCCATCTTTCATTTTTGCTTTATGTGGAAAGCGTGGGGATTTGCGATACCGCACTATCAACTTTGGTCTAGTTGTTGTTGCATTTGATTTGTGAAACTTCAATTTGGCTACTGAAATGCCTGTTTTTAAAGCTTACCTATCGACGATGTCAAGTGGCTTTTGGTAGTTATGTCTCCTCAATGAGTCACTCGGACGATGTGATTGTAATTTGGAGCTTTGACACAGAGATGGCGTGGGTGGTGACACTAGTCTGTGTGTTTGAGAAAGGGTGCTATGCCAGAATGAAACGAGAAAGCGTCTCAAAATGCAAAGCCCATCTGCGTCCGTTTGTATTCAGACGTCTTCGTCGTCTTCCGTGTACTTAAAATAACGAAAACAGTGAAAAAGAATACAAAATGAAAAGTGATGATTTTATGCAGCCTTGACTTTTGAGTTTTAGATCTAAACTAGAACGACACTCTTCAACGTCACAACGTCAACTGATATGCCTCCGCCCACATTATTACATCATTATAATACTTGTACCAAGTTTGATTTAAATCCATTCAGCTGTTCTGAAGTTATTGCATTTTTACCTGACATGACCTCTGACCTTTGATCTGTTGATGCCATAATCCAATCAGTTCATCTCTGCATCAAAAATGTCCTTATGCCAAATTTGCTCAAAATCCCATCACTGGTTTGCGATTTGGTGTGGCAACATAATTTTTTACTTAACATGACCTCTGATCTTTGACCACTTGACCCCAACATCAAATCGGTTTATCTTTGCATCATAATATATAATTATACCAATTTCAGTGAAAATCCCATGACTGGTTCACAAGTTAGCTCGGTAACAATTTTTTCCTGACGGGACTTCTGGCATTTGACCTTTGACCTTTTGACCCCAAAATCGAATCGGTTAATCTTTACATCACTGTACATACCTGTACCAAGTTTGAATTCGATCACTTTAGCCGTTCTCAAGTTATAGACCTATTACAGACTTTGACCTATTGACCCCAAAATCTAATCATTTAATCTTTATATCATTACACATAATTGTTCCAAATTTGGTCATAATCCCATCGTGGTAACAGGATTCTTACCCAAAATGACCTCTGACCTTTGGCCTTTGACCTCTTGACCCCAAAATCGAATTGGTTCATCTTTACCTCATTATACATAACTGCACCCAGTTTGACTAAGATCCCTTCAGCCGTTCTATTCTCAAGTTATTGCGATAACGAAAACCTATCACGGACGGACGGACCGACAGACAGCCCGACGGATAACCTGAAAACACTAGTGGGGTCACCCATGGGAATCCCACAGGCATGGACGTGTGTGACATTTGGACATCTTCATTTAGATGCTGCACATTCAGTTTTACAAAATGGTTACTGGCAATAACCATTTTGAATGATCTGAGGTTGTGTTCAGACGCACGCAGACACGTGAGACGCACGCAGACACGTGAGACGCACGCAGACACGTGAGACGCACGCAGACACGTGAGACGCACGCAGACACGTGAGACGCACGCAGACATGTTAGACGCACGCAGACACGCACACACACGGTATACATCCGTTCGTATTTGATGTTCTTTGATATATGGTGCTTGAACCTGAGTAAGCATCGAATCAATTGTATTTTTTCACAGCCTGATGCAGATTTTGCAAAGTGGGGAGTAGATTCTGTTGCATAATTTGCATACTTGCATACGTCGGCTTTTCCACCATTTCTGATCTATGTCAGCCCAGACACGTTGAATGGCATTAAAGCCAGGACTCTGTGGTGCTAAGGGAAGAAGCTGCAACCATTCCGTTCTTCCAGGCAGCAGTGCTGGACGTACGGCGTGTGGCACCATCTTCCTCCAGCGAAATGTTGTCCATACTGCAAAAGGTCTTGCTAGGTAGGTTTTTTGTATACCATCAAGGCCTCTTGCAGTATGCAACACTTTTGCTGCATGAAGATTCAGCCACAAGCCATATACTGTCCAGAGCCACCTGGAGGACAGTGAATGTCTGCATACAGACTATCATTGATTTGATGTCTTCACAGTGTGTGTGTGTGTGTGTGTGTGTGTGTGTGTGTGTGTGTGTGTGTGTGTGTGTGTGTGTGTGTGTGTGTGTGTGTGTGTGTGTGTGTGTGTGTGTGTGTGTGTGTGTGTGTGTGTGTGTGTGTGTGTGTGTGTGTGTGTGTGTGTGTGTGTGTGTGTGTGTGTGTGTGTGTGTGTGTGTGTGTGTGTGTGTGTGTGTGTGTGTGTGTGTGTGTGTGTGTGTGTGTGTGTGTGTGTCACGATTCGATTTGATTTTGTTGAATGTGTGTAACCAAGAATATTTTAAGTGATTCTTCACCATTGCGAAATTGGGCCAAAGCCGATACAATGAACAAAACGATCCCTAATCGTTGTCGTCGGTTTATCAGCTTCTGGGAACGAGCTGGTCGAAGGACAATGACCATGCCACTGACAGATTGTTAGTGAAAAAAACTCAGTTGGCTTGGTAACAACCAGGAAAGAGTGTCGTCATCCTGTCCTTTCTGGGTTTCTCTCCATGCTGTCACAGTGTGTGTGCTATGTGGTTTATTTAAAGGCCTCGGAAACCTGCAACGGGCACTAAAACGAAGCATGTGAAATGGACATAATGGCCAAAATCCTCATGGTTGTTTCATCCTTCGGAGTTGCTTCGACCATGTGTTGTATTTTAAAGTTTTTTTTTGTACCAAAATATCCATCGGCCTAACTCATCATCATCATCATCATCCTTTAGAGGCCATTTTTCCCCGCAAGCGGGGGTTGGCCTTTTTCGGGAACCGTGGTTGTTGTTGTTTTTCGGTCCCCTTTTTGAAGCAATGTTTTACGGCCGGATGCCCTTCCTGACGCCAACCCTTCATATTTCGTTCGTATTTCGTTTGTATCGGCCTAACTGTAGGTTGTAAATGTAATGGATTTGCCTTCGAAGGATGTTTTTGGTCATTGCCTGCTGCTGGTCCTACTTACTGCGTGCAGGTACTGGAGGCGTGCATGCGGAACTGTGGCGCACGATTTCACACCGAGGTCGGGAAGTATCGCTTTTTGAATGAACTCATTAAGGTTCTCTCACCAAAGGTTTGCCAACAATTTGCACTTTCTTAGCGGTTGTAAATATTATCGCGAGTGTAATATTGTCACTCGTACGTTGTCTCGTTCACGAGAGATCACTAATTCCCAGATCTACTGTCTGCCTGTTTGTATGCAAGGTTCTGCATGGTTGAATGTTCAGTCTTGTCATTGGTGAGGTTTGTGTTGGTACGAGAGTGTTTGTAAATATATATTGTCTTATTTTACCAACGGCGAGGCGCACTATGTTAGCACGTTTTAAGCATCTGTTTTTGCCACATTTGTGCCTTAATGCTGCAGCAGGAAGACAACTGTTGTGACCAATTATTTTTCCCTGCAGTACCTCGGTGCCCGTTCCACTGCCAAGGTAAAAAATAAAATTGTGGAGTTGATGTACAGTTGGACAGTTGGCATTTCTAATGAGACGAAGATTCAGGATGCTTACAAAATGCTGAAAAGGCAAGGTACGTGGCCCTTTTTTATCCTGCCCATATCACGCATATCGGATGTTTTGTACCATATTTGTTCGGCATTCAAGTCAATACACTTCTCACCCTCCCAATCCTTCCTCCACACACCCTCCCAATCCCCCTCCCCACACCCTCAATCCCCCCTCCACACACCCTCCCAATCCCCCCTTCCTCCACCTCCTCCTTCTCCCCCACCCCCTCCCCCCTCCCCTCTGAAGTCCATGGATCGAATTTGCTATTGTTGAAGACATAATGATTTAGTAGCTTGTTTTAAATACTGTACCTCTCTGTATGATAACAAACATGTTAAAAAAAAAACTTCATATTCCTAATTTTATCCGTAAAGTCGTCCCACAAAGAAATTCAAATAATATGCACAAAGTAGGTCCGTAATATTCATGACCCTGGAAGTACTAGTGGGGGGCCTGTGTACTCGATTTCAATTTCGTGTGCAGTTCATGTTAATTTTGCACAACCACTATAAATGTATTCCACTGGGTCCTACTAATCGGAAAAATGATGTCGCCATTTTTTTCTGTTGACCTTTCGTGATCTTGACTCAAGGTCAAAAGTTCAAACCTCATTACAGTGACCATACTTCATTCAAAGTATATCGACCTTGGTACCAAAATGTGGTAAATTTCACAAGGAACATTGATCACTAGCCGAAACCCGTGGAACATCCACGGAAGGGAGGATGGCGTCGTATCGGCAGTTAATCGGATGCTTTTGGGCCCCAAAGTCGACTAATTCATATTTTTCGAGTATGGCTGTACGTGATAAACAAAGAGCGCGGTTGGAAGAAATTATGGTAAACCCACCTGATGAGGTTAGCGTACACCACGATCGACGACACCGGCACAAATGCATGCTCAGGATTGTCCACTCAGTGGACGGCTTGCTGTCGCCTTCGACTGTCCAATCGGCGGACGGCTTGCTTCGCCTTCACCCAGCAGACGCCAATAAGATGGTGTCGTATTGGCAGTTAATCGGATGCTTTTGGGCCCCAACGTCTGCTAATTCCAATTTTTAGAGTATGGCTGTACGTGATAAACAAAGAGCGCGGTTAGTAGATCGTAAATCCATTAGTGCCGTGGGCATCGGGTCACTGGGTGCGGCGTAAAAGGGATAACAAAGTCGAGTCCTTACGCTATTATTATATAGATGACATTTGTTTTGTCATTTGCCCCCTCAGATGTTTGCAATATGCAAATTAATAAGCAAATGACTTAATTAGAGAAAAAATATGCATAATTAACATATACTCTTCGCCATACACGTAAATCCCATCACTTCGCATTATTATTGAATGCCAATCATTAGTTACCATCTCAAATGTGTTCTGCTGGATCCTAAACTGGAAGAACATGTTGCTCATTGTTTTCTGTTGACATGTTCTTAACTTTACTTACCTTGACCCAAAGTGAAATGTCAAATGTCATTTTAAGCATGTGACGCGATCAAGCAAAATAAGTCGGATGTCTGGAATATCGATTTTTGGATTCAAGTTCCCAATGCTTATCTTTATACTATTCATTCATCATGCTGATTTGCTCATGTTGGTTGGGTTTTTAGCCATTGTTAGTATTTTTAACATTTAATTCGTTGCCTAAAAACACGAAATTGATTCTGGCAGATGTCCAAATCACTTTGCTTGTTTGCATCACACATATATTCTGTTTGCTCTTTTGAGGGAAGGACTCCAATCCTGTTAAGATAAAGAATTAATGCTTTTGTAAGATACAATGACCTGTAGTATCTACATGTAGGTCTACAGTCAACCTCATTCATACCTTGATTTTTATTAGTGCCCATTGGTAAGTCAAATTATTTAATACTTTCAAATGATAACCCTGGATCGAACGTACTATGTAAATTATATTTTAATTCATCGATTTGAAAATAATATTTCATTTAGCGATGGATAGTATGTCCCAATTAACACCGCTATGTCATCTTTTGCCTCATCAACAAAACGTTTTTCCAGTTTAGGATCCAGCAGAACACATTTGAGATGGTAACAAATGATTGGCATTCAATAATAATGCGAAGTGATGGGATTTACGTGTACGGTGAAGACGATATGTTAATTATGCATATTTTTTCTCTAATTAGGTAATTTGCTTATTAATTTGCATATTGCAAACATCTGAGAGGGCAAATGACAAAACAAATGTCATAATCAATGTTCCTTGTGAAATTTACCACATTTTGGTACCAAGGTCGATATACTTTGAATGAAGTATGGTCACTGCAATGACGTTTGAACTTTTGACCTTGAGTCAAGGTCACAAAAGGTCAACAGAAAAAAATGGCGACATCATTTTTCCGATTAGTAGGACCCAGTAGAATAGTCCATGGGCTGGATACACCCACCGTGCACCCCCCCCCCCCCCCCCCCAGATTCCTCACCCACTGGTATATTTTTGTCCATTAGGGTCTCCTTAAAAAAAAACAAAAAAAAACACATTTATAGGCCATTTTTCCCCGCAAAGCGGGGGTTGGCCTTTTTCGGGGACCGTGGTTGTTGTTTTTCGGTCTCCTTTTTGAAGCAATGTTTTACGGCCGGATGCCCTTCCTGCCGCCAACCCTTTTTGTCGCCTTTTACGACAAGCAGGGAATTACCAGTGAACTGGTACTCAGTTCATTACGGTCTCCATTAGGGTCTCCTTGATGAAAAAAAAAGATGTTAACAAGGAAAATGTAGGGATGGCCTTTGTTATCACCCTATTTTCATAGGTATGCCCCGAGGCGACATTTTGCGATTTTTGAATATTTAATTTAAGGGGGTATGGTTACTCTTTTGGCTAGTATGTCAGTATCAACAATCTGATCATTACAATTTATATATCATTTAACAGGTAATTGAATTACCTCTCCAATGGTGTATTAATATTTCAGCTACCTCCACTACTCATACATCTACAACCGTTCGAAGTGAATATATATCGACAAGTCTCATAAAACATCGAAAATATCCCTCGTATACCAAAACATATTTTTAAATATATTTTTTAAACAGGTACACGCTATTAATGAGTATTTATAAGATGGAAACACATACAAGAAGATAATCAAAACATATTTTGACTTTCAGATTATTATAAGCCTCAGGAAAATGTGAAAAACCAAGATGGCCACCAAATCGTCATACGAAGATCTGTAAATTCTCATATTTTCCCTCAGATGAGATACATACATGAATGAAAGTTCCTTTTGTATGTTTTCAGACCCAAGGAATCCATTTCCACCAATGTGTTTAGAAAATAAGTGCAACTTATTAAGATGGCAGCCATGTCCAATTGAAAATTGCTAAACATCAATTATGTTTTAACATTTTTGTACCAGAGTGAAATTGTCGTTAGAACAATGAAAGGTTGTTTTGTACAGTTTATGACCGAATCCTGTTTTTGTATCATTTCAGGTATATGTTCCATAACGATGTGTAGCCCGTGATCAGATGAAACAGACTAAAAGACGCAAATGTGAACAAGAGCGTGGAGATGACCCTGTAGATCAGCCTGATATCTGTCATCCATTTCACAGACTCTTCGCCGGAAAACTTCACTTACCTTACACAAGAAAGACTCGACAAGCTTCAAGAGATTTGCAAAAAACGACTCTCACAAGCAGCAACGTCTCCGTATCGAATGCCCGATGTCTGTTCCCAGGTTCCAGACACACTCACAAGTCAGCATGGTTACCACCGTCACTGCTATCAAAGGTTCACCATGAACCTCAATCGCTTATGCGGAGCTTCCTCTGTAGATGAGCCCAGTACATCTCGATCTGGTACATCTCGGCCAACAAGACGTTCATCCGACGACACAGACAAAGTTATCTTCCAGCCTGACTCCATCTTCTGCAACAAGCAAGGACGAAAAAAGGTCAAGCAACATGGAAGCTAGACCACCGAGGCGACATGGAAGTTTGAGATTGGCGGTGGTGAAAATGTCTTGAAAGGGCAACGAAAAAGTCAGACGATGACATGTTGCGTCGCATCAAGGGATACGATCTATTTGCAAGTGAAGCCCGCTACCATCAGTCATGCCGAACCAAATATATCCAGGATCCGTCGTATTGGCGCAGCGACAATGTGGAAGCGAAAGAAGAGCAACAAGACATGAGTATGGCTCATCACAATGCATTTTCAGCAGTGTGCGCCATTGTCGATGAGCAGATCATAACTAAGAATGAGGTTCTATGCTTAGACTACCTGAAGGATGCCTATGTCGATGCTCTTAACAAAACCCAGTTCCCCAACACCAACTATAGAGCCGAGAATCTCAAATCTAAACTAGGACGCCAATATGTAGATATTTCCTTTGTATCGCTTAGAAGCAAGGCCAGTGGTCAGTTTGGGACATACCTAGTATATTACACTAGAATTTGTATGAGTGATGCCATACGTCACGCGTATATACTAGGTACGGCTGACAACACTAAAGATGTGGCCATAAGCATGAGATCGGCAATACTGTGCGCCTATAGAGAAGCAGAACAACTGAAATGGCCACCCACTGCAAGATATCTAGAAGAAAGTCTCGATAATGTCATCCCATCAGAATTGAACAGGTTTCTGTATATCTTGCTGACAGGAACACACAAAGAAGAATCTTCTGTCCGACTTTCTAGATTGGTTGCGTCAATCGGACAAGATCTTTGCAGAGCTGTAACAAATGGTCAATGGAAGATGCCCAAGCACATCTTACACTGCGCCACATGTTTAGAAGCTGAACCGACGGCTCTGTTGAATCGATTTGGACACTCCGAAAGCTACAGCTTTTCACTGGAACTGGAAACCGCATTAGCAACTATGCTTCAGCGCTCATCAGCACTGCTTCCCATGCAAATCAACAGGAATCCACCCGCACGTTCAACCTTCCATTCTGATTTTGACAATTTCGATCAAAATACTGCATCCGGATCTATACATACCAGCCATGGAATCATGCTGCAGGAAGTCGGGCCATCTTCTGTATCCACATCGCAACCAGAACATGCACCACAACCAATGGAAGTGAACCCTCCAGAGCAGGACATCTCACAGAGAAGCAGAGAAAGATCGTTGACAATAGAGTCTGCTCCTCTTCCAGACTGCTATGTAACCCAGAGAAAGAGCCCACCATACAATATCCACAGATGGGAATGTGTAGACAGAGAAGCAGCTCAGAAGAAAACTGTTCATCAAAACATGCTCTGGGTACTTGCAAGGCTGCATAGTGACAGGTCAAATCAAGCAGTATCAGGTTGGGCTGGATATGTATCGACACTGGAGAGAAGCCAACCAAGACCACAACCATTGACTACTATCCAGTGATCAACTGACCAATAACAGAGTACAGGGCAGTCCAAGAGTGCCTCAGGTACTCCGAAGAAGCTTCGAAAGAAGTTGGACAACCAAGTTGGACGGTGTTAACCATGCTGACTTGAGTGTGTCTGGAACCTGGGAACAGACATCGGGCATTCGATACGGAGACGTTGCTGCTTGAGAGTCGTTTTTTGCAAATCTCTTGAAGCTTGTCGAGTCTTTCTTGTGTAAGGTAAGTGAAGTTTTCCGGCGAAGTCTGTAAAATGGATGACACAGATATCAGGCTGATCTACAGGGTCATCTCCACGCTCTTGTTCACATTTGCGTCTTTTAGGCCGTTTCATCTTGATCACGGGCTACACATCGTTATGGAACATATACCTGAAATGATACAAAAACAGGATTCGGTCATAAACTGTACAAAACAACCTTTCATTGTTGTAACGATAATTTCACGATGGTACAAAAATGTTAAAACATAATTGATGTTCAGCAATTTTCAATTGGACATGGCTGCCATCTTGATAAGTTGCACTTATTTTCTAAACACATTGGTGGAAATGGATTCCTTGGGTCTGAAAACATACAAAAGGAACTGCTTTACATTCATGTATACATTCTGAGATACATTCATGTATGTATCTCATCTGAGAGGGAAAATATGATAATTTACAGATCTTCGTATGACGATTTGGCGGCCATCTTGGTTTTTCACATTTTCCTGAGGCTTATAATAATCTGAAAGTCAAAATATGTTTTGATTATCTTCTTGTATGTGTTTCCATCTTATAAATACTCATTAATAGCGTGTACCTGTTTTAAAAAAATATTTAAAAATATGTTTTGGTATACGAGGGATATTTTCGATGTTTTATGAGACTTGTCGATATATAATCACTTCAAACGGTTGTAGATATATGAGTAGTGGTGGTAGCTGAAATATTAATACACCATTGGACAGGTAATTAAATTACCTTTTAAATGATATATAAATTGTAATGATCAGATTGTTGAAACTGACATACTAGCCAAAAAAGTAACCATACCCCCTTAAATTAAATATTCAAAAATCCCAAAATGTCGTCTCGGGGGTACCTATGAAAATAGGGTGATAACATAAAGTCCATCCCTACATTTTCCTTGTTAACATCTTTTTTTTCATCAAGGAGACCCTAATGGACAAAAATATACCAGTGGGTGAGGAATCTGTGGGGGGGGGGGGGGGGGGGTACACGGTGGGTCTATCCAGCCCATGGACTAAGACAAATAACCCCTGTCCACCTTTGGTGGTGGAGGTAAAAATGGGGAAATTAACCAATTTAAATAAACCAATTGACCAATCCGCATCGCCGTGTGTGTGTGCTCCACAATGGCATTTACTACTGGTATGTACGTTGAAACTACTTGTTCTACTTGTACGCCGAAAAATGCGGTAATTTGGAAAAAACGAGTTCTTAAAAAATAAACAAATAAAGGGGAGGTATACTTTGGGGTCATGGGTAATAATGTTATCATTGTGCTCAAATGTTTACCAGGGGTCATCCAACAAGATCCTAAGTTACCAAATGACAACCAGGGCTACTTTGCACCTCCTCCACCACCACCACCCCGGCCCAGCAACCCACTTTTTGAGGATGAAGAGAAGTCGAAGGTGCCAAGGAAAGCACACCTTTATTTATATTTTTCATCATTACTTTTTTTCAGACATCTCACTTTGTCCCATCTCGTAGCGCCCTTTAGACCTGATGACGCTTGAGTGACCTTGAGTACAAGGTTTCAAGATGAAATTGCTTACATATTTGCACTTTTCGTGCTTGTTACTTTTGTCTGCTTGGCTGCACCGATTCTCTCCACTTCCGCAGCTTCTGGCGAGGCTACTGAAAAGCGGCCACCCAGACGATCTTGACGCAGCCAATCGTCTTATCAAGACCATGGTCAAAGAGGTGGGAGAGGTTAAAAAAAAAATCCGAATCTGGTCAGACACGATCTTGATACCATCGAGGCCTCTTGGGATGTTGATTGAGCTTCTTTGTTTTGAGTGGAATGTTTTCTGTTGTTATCGTGATTTGTGCTATTATTGCTATCCTTATCAGAGTGGCGCCGTGGCATGCAGGACCAGACGCGTATGGAGAAGATCACGAAGCGCATCGGTGCTCTCAAGAGCGTGGAGGAGTGCACACACACTTTATCTGAAATGGTGGCCAGGCATCGGCACATCAAGGCCAGCACCGAGGAGTTTGATTCCATGAAGGTCTCTCGTTTGTGTGCAGTGACATTTATGGATGAAGGTTCTTTTGTCAACATAATGTCGACATTGTTGATTTGCCGTGGTTTGATAATCGCTTCATTCTGCTGCTCAAAGCCATCAAATTGTGTACATTTGGCTCTTCCATTGGCCTTGGTATTGAGAGAAAAAGATTTGTTTTCATTCTGGGATTTGGCTTCAGCATAATCTGTCACTGGCGGGATGACCAAGCTTTGCTGCAATGGCTAATCTGTGGGGCAAGAACAAAAAATAGTATTCCTGATAGATCCTGCCATCCATGCATGATAACCAGCATCGCAAGTTGGTGTTTGCAGTCTCGCCACATGCACCCATGCACCCACACACAAACCTTCCTCCTTTTTCTTATTTTCTTTGCATCTCAAACCTTCCTAGGAGTTCCCTGAATCCACTGTCGTTGGTTTCACTATAAAAAAAAAAATAACCACCTTTCGAGGCCATTTTTCCCCGCAAAGCGGGGGTTGGCCTTTTTCGGGAATCGTGGTTGTTGTTGTTTTTTTGGTCCCCTTTTTGAAGCAATGTTTTACGGCCGGATGCCCTTCCTGACGCCAACCCTTTTTGCCGCCTTTAACGACTAACGTTGGTTTCACTGAAATTGGTAAATCCGTTCTCAAGTTATAGCACAACAGACAGACAGACAGGGCTCCTTTTAGAAGATAGATTCCAACATGCTTAACATGAAATTGCCATCATCATCATCATCATCATCCATGGACGGGGCTTGCTTCGACCTCTCCACGGCATCAAAGTTTGAGTGTTTTCCCGTTCGTTTCTTTGTCAAATTTCCGCTGCGTATTTTGTTGTGTATGTGTTATTGTGTGTTTCTATTTGGTTTTGGTTTTGTAGTTGTTGCAAATTTATGTGTAATTAGTCTTTTCTTTGTTCGCGCCTCGTGCGGCCTGGTGTCTCGTGCGGCCTCCTCGTCTCGACTTGTGCCCCGCCCCCTATATCTCGTTTTTCTTTCACCTCTGCTCCTGCTTTCTCAAATCCACGTTCTCACTTAGAGACTTTTCCCAGATTGTTTTTCATGGTTTTGTTTAAATATTTATTTAAATATGTTTAAAACGCAGCCGTGATGCTGACGCCGCCGCCCCCCCCTCCCCCACCCCCCAGAATTTCCATGTTTTAAACGTTTCCCAGTGTGTACCCTGGATAAGAATAGGTACGCCGTATCCCTGCGTGTCGTAAAAGGCGACTAAGAGGATTGGTGTCAGGAAGGGCATCCGGCCATAAAAACATTGCCTCAAAAAGAGAACCATGACAATTACAACTACATGTGGGCAGGGTACAGCCCGAAGTGGAGATCGGTTTCTGAGGTTTGGGACATGGAATGTAGGGACAATGACAGGGAGATCAGGAGAAGTGGTGGAAGTATTGGTCAGAAGAAGAGTGGACATATGTTGTGTGCAAGAGACGAGATGGAAGGGAAGTGGTGTGAGAATGGTGAAGGGTAGGCAGGGACAGAAATACAAGTTTGTGTGGCAAGGGTGCCTGGAGGGCGTGAATGGTGTTGGTGTCCTGTTTTCTGAGGAGTTTGTAGACAGTGTGGTGAGTGTGACTAGAGTGAGTGATAGGTTGATGATGGTGAAAATGATGATTGGAAAGCTCTTGGTGAACGTCATCTCGGGATATGCTCCGCAGGTTGGTCGAAGCGATGAAGAGAAGGACAAGTTCTGGTGTGCGATAGAGAAGCTGATGGAAAACGTGAAAGATGAGGAAGTTGTTGTGGTAGGAGGAGACCTAAATGGACATGTGGGAAGGAGTATGGATGGTTTTGACGGAGTTCATGAGGGTTACGGATATGGTGTGAGAAATGGAGAAGGTGAAAGGATTTTTGAGTTTGCTGATGGAGCTGATTTGTTGATTTGTAATACTCAGTTCCAGAAAGAGGATAATAAGCTTGTTACATACACGTCAGGTGGGTCGACGACAACCGTTGACTACCTGATGGTGCATAGGCGAGATAGGGGGCACCTCCGGGACACAAAGGTGATCCCGGGGGAGGAGGCTGTTTCACAGCACCACTTGGTTGTCTGCGACGTAAGGGTGAAAGGTGCGAGGAGAGCTCGGCGGGTGAAGTACCAACCGCGAATGAAGGTGTGGAGGTTGAAAGAGGTGACAGTAAGGGAGGCATTAAAAGAGAGGCTGAGTAGGGTCGAGGATGATGTGGTTGAGCTTGAAAGTGGTTGGATGTCAATGAAAGCTAGTCTGTTGGGAGCCGTTGGTGAGGTATGTGGATGGACAAAAGGACCACCGAGGCACTCGGAAACATGGTGGTGGGATGATGAAGTTGGAAAGAGGATTGACGAGAAGAGGAAGAAGTTCAAGGAGTGGCAGAAGGCGAAGGGTACGGGAGCAGAAACAGCAGAGCATGAAGGTTATAAGGCAGCCAGGAAGGCTTTTTTTTTTTTTTTTTTTTTTTTTTTTTTGTTGTATACAAGATCGAGGCTCGTGAAAGAACGAACATTAATCACACAGAAAGACAAACCGACACATAAAACACATAAAACATATAACATAGGGAGCGGTAGACAAGATGGGGAGAGAGGGGGAAGGACACAAACACAACATTTGAGAGCAGGGACCGAGAGACATGGAGACATCGAGAGATCTGAGAGAGGGCGAGGGCTTTGGGGGGGGGGGGGCGTGGGAAGGGGGCGGTGGGAGAGGTATAAAACATATGGACACTGCCAGGACTTCCAGGAAAGAAGTTGGAATTTCAAACAAGGTGGATCTGGGGTGAATTAGCGGGGGTAGAAAAGATCAAGGTTTTGGATGGCTGCAAAGAAAGAGGTAGCAAAGGCGCAGGAGGCATGTAGGAAAATGTTCGGAGAACGCTTGGATTCGGAAGAGGGTCAGAAAGCAGTATTCAGGATTGCAAAGCAGATAGCGAAAGAGAGGTGTGATGTGATGGGGGTGAGTTGCTTGAAGGATGAAGTGGGACAAATCGTTGTGGACCCAGATGGAATTAAAGGAAGATGGAAAAGATATATGGAAATGCTGTTGAATACAGAGAATGAATGGGATGGCAACATAGAGAGTAACCCAGTTTTAGGACCGGCAGAGAAGATAACTGAGAAGGAAGTTGAGGAAGCAATAAAAGCAATGAAGGGTAGAAAAGCGGGAGGGCCGACAGGAGTTGTGGGAGATATGTTGAAGGCAGCAGAAAGTTGGGGTGTGAAGAGAATGACAGAGATCTGTAATCTGGTGGTGAAAGAAGGCCGCATTCCAGTGGATTGGGAACTGAGTACCCTCGTCCCTCTATACAAGAGGAAAGGTGACCCTCTGGAGTGTGGCTCGTACCGAGCGATAGTTATTGGAGCATGGAATGAAGGTATTGGAAAGGGTGTTGGAGAGGAGGATAAGGAAGAAAGTGAAGATCGACGAAATGCAGTTTGGATTCATGCCAGGAAGAGGAACGACAGACGCGCTTTTCATTGTGAGGCAGTTGCAGGAGAAGTACATGGAGAAGAGGAAGAAGTTGTTTCTTGGGTTTGTTGATCTGGAGAAAGCATTCGATCGGGTTCCACGCAAAGTATTGACATGGGCATTGAGGAAGTTAGGAGTGGAGGAATGGTTGATCAGAGTAGTGATGGCAATGTACAAAAGAGCGCGCACAGCTGTAAGGACGAAGGACGGGAACAGTGGTGAGTTTGAGGTGAAGGTGGGAGTGCATCAGGGGCCGGTACTAAGTCCACTACTATTTGTAGCTGTGATGGAGGTGCTGGCTCAACGTAAAGGAGGGTTTACTGTGGGAGTTGTATGCAGATGATCTGGTGTTGATTGTGGAAAGTATGGATGGACTGAAGGAAAAGATGAACACGTGGAAGGAATGTATGGAGACAAAAGGTCTGAGGGTGAATATCAGAAAGACGAAGGTGATGGCAAGTGGTAAAGCATGTGGTGAGGTGGAAAGAACTGGGAAGTGGCCCTGTGCTGTGTGTAGGAAGGGTGTCGGAGTGAACTCCATTCAGTGTACAATGTGCGCTGAGTGGGTTCATCAAAAATGTAGTGGTCTGAGAGGGTCATTAACCAGTGTGGCAGCTACATTCAAATGTAAGGTGTGCACAGAGGGAGCTGCAGATGGAGGAAATGTTGAGTTGGATCTTGGAGACGGCGTGAAGCTGGAAGGTGTGAAAACATTTTGCTACCTCGGAGACATGCTGAATGGAGAAGGTGGATCAGACTCGGCAACGGTTGCTCGAGTGAGATGTGCATGGAAGAAGTTTCGGGAATTGAGTGGCGTGTTGATGATGAGGGGAGTGTCGTTGAAGCTGAAGGAAAGGTGTATGCTGCATGTGTGAGAAGTGTTATGATTTATGGGAGCGAGACATGGGTAATGAACGTAGAGCAGCAACGAAGGTTGGAAAGGGTGGAAATGCGAATGGTTCGACGGATGTGCGGAGTATCGTTGAGAGAGAGGAAGACAAATGATGAATTGCGAAAGATGATGGGAATAGAGCCTGTGATTGATGCTGTGAAGAGGAACAGGTTGAGATGGTTTGGTCATGTGTTGAGGAAGGATGAAAGTGACTGGTTGAGAAGAGTGATGGAAATGAATGTAGAAGGAAGTAGAAGACGGGGAAGACCGAGAGAGACTTGGCTAAAGATGGTGGAAGAAGAAATGCGGGCAAGGGGGTTAACAAGGAGAGATGCAGAAAATAGGGCAAAATGGAGAAGATGTTCATGGGGACCGCAAGGCTAACCCCCGCTCTAGCAGGGAAAATGCCCTTTAAAATGCACGTTGTTGTTGTTGTATCATCATCCATGTGCTGTTTTAATTCCACTGCATGGCAAAGGCCTCAATCAGCTTGCGTGTGCGGTATTCACATACTCGCGATATTTTCGAAGGGCTGGTTGCCTTTCGAAAAAAAAAAAAGAGCAAGCAGCTGTTCAACCTGCTGACAGTTGGGTCCTATGGGTGGTGCACATGGATGCCTCGGACTGCATGCAAAACCACAGGCTCACTTTATAGCTGGGCCGACATTCCAACCCAGCCTTGACAACTCAAAGGTGGGGGTACATTTCTCTTGTCTATCCTTTCACATCTCCAAAATTGAGATATACCATTGAGATATATTCCCGGTTTATAAAATGTGACCTGCTTCTCCTGTTATGGCGTCTGCTTCAGCTTTTCGTGGTTTTTGTAGGAGCACAAATCATCCCCTACCTGCTGCGCATAAAGCACCTTTAACATAATGTCCCATCAACTACACATGAAGCTGGTTTAGAACCATCTCTCACCAGCTACACATAATAATAATAATAATTCATTTATTTTGTATAACGCTTTTCAAGAAGCCCAAAGGCGCTTTGACAGAGTGGAAAACATAATGCATAACAATACATGAAAACAACAATTGCAAAAAGACAAGAATCAATAGGGAAATATTTAAAGCAAAAGGAGGGAGAAGGAGAAGAGATAGTCAGGGGTTAAATGCTGTGGGTTGAATGTTGAATGCAGTGTTGAACAGGTGGGTCTTTAGTGATGTTTTGAATTTGGTGAGTGAGGAGGAGTCTCTGATGGTGTGAGGTCGTGAGTTCCAGAGGGTGGGAGCAGCGATGGAGAAGGCCCTGTCCCCCCAGGATCGGAATTTGGTCCGGATGGAGGGGGTCAGGAGGTTGGTACCAGCAGAGCGGAGGTTGCGGGTGGGAGTGTCTGGAGAGGAGGTCAGCCAGGTAGGATGGGGCCAGGTTATGGAGGGCTTTGTATGTCAAGAGGAGGATTTTGTACTGGATTCTCTGGGGGATGGGGAGCCAGTGAAGCTTGTAAAGGACGGGGGTGATGTGGTCACGGGACCGGGAATGGGTGAGTAGATGGGCAGCGGAGTTCTGAATGTATTGGAGTTTATTGGTGATTTTTGAGGGTGAACCATAGAGGAGGCTATTGCAGTAGTCCAGACGGGAGGTGATGAAGGCGTGGATGAGGGTTTCTGCAGCCGTGGAGGAGAGGGATGAGCGGAGACGGGCAATGTTTTTCAGGTGAAAGAAGGCTGACTTTGTGATCTGTTTAGTGTATTTGTCGAAGGAGAGGTTTATGGTTTTGAAGCAGGTTTAAATGAAGGTTTAAACATGAAGTTTAAAACCACATAAACATTTAAACCACATGAAGCAGGTTTAAAACCATCTCTCACCAGCTACACATTAAGCAGGTTTAAAATCATCTCCCACCAGCGACACATGAAGCGGCCTTAAAACCATCTCCCACCAGCGACACATGAAGCGGCCTAAAAACCTTCTCCCACCAGCGACACATGAAGCAGCCTTAAAACCATCTCCCACCAGCGACACATGAAGCAGCCTTAAAACCATCTCCCACCAGCGACACATGAAGCAGCCTTAAAACCATCTCCCACCAGCGACACATAAAGCAGCTTTAAAACCATCTCCCACCAGCTACACATGAAGCTGGTTTAGAACCATCTCCCACCAGCGACACATAAAGGAGGTTTAAAACCATCTCCCACCAGCTACACATGAAGCAGCTTTAAAACCATCTCCCACCAGCTACACATGAAGCAGCCTTAAAACCATCTCCCACCAGCGACACATGAAGCAGCTTTAAAACCATCTCCCACCAGCTACACATGAAGCTGGTTGAGAACCATCTTCCACCAGCGACACATGAAGCTGGTTGAGAACCATCTCCCACCAGCGACACATAAAGGAGGTTTAAAACCATCTCCCACCAGCTATACATGAAGCAGCTTTAAAACCATCTCCCACCAGCTACACATGAAGCAGCCTTAAAACCATCTCCCACCAGCGACACATGAAGCAGCTTTAAAACCATCTCCCACCAGCTACACATGAAGCTGGTTGAGAACCATCTCCCACCAGCGACACATAAAGGAGGTTTAAAACCATCTCCCACCAGCGACACATTAAGCAGCTTCAAAGCCATCTCCCACTAGCGACACATGAAGCAGGTTTAAAACCATCCCCCACCAGCTACACATGAAGCTGGTTTAAAAACATCTCCCATCAGCTACACATGAACAAGCTTTGAAACCATCTCCCATCAGCTACACAATAAGCTTGTTTAAACCCATCTCCCACCAGCTACACATGAAGCAGCCTTAAAACCATCTACCACCAGCGACACATGAAGCAGCTTCAAAGCCATCTCCCACTAGCGACACATGAAGCAGCTTTAAAGCCATCTCCCACTCGCGACACATGAAGCAGCCTTAAAACCATCTCCCACCAGCGACACATGAAGCAGCCTTAAAACCATCTCCCACCAGCGACACATGAAGCAGCTTCAAAGCCATCTCCCACTAGCGACACATGAAGCGGCTTTAAAACCATCTCCCACCAGCTACACATGAAGCAGCCTTAAAACCATCTCCCATCAGCGACACATGAAGCAGGTTTAAAACCATCTCCCATCAGCTACACATGAAGCAGCCTGAAAACCATCTCCCACCAGCTACATATGAAGCAGGTTTAAAACCATCCCCCACCAGCTACACATGAAGCTGGTTTAGAACCATCTCCCATCAGCTACACATGAACAAGCTTTAAAAGCATCTCCCACCTGCGACACATGAAGTGGTCTTAAAACCATCTCCCATCATCGACACATGAAGCAGGTTTAAAACCATCTCCCACCAACGACACATGAAGCAGCTTCAAAGCCATCTCCCACTAGCGACACATGAAGCGGCCTTAAAACCATCTCCCACTAGCGACACATGAAGCAGCCTTAACACAATCTCCCATCAGCTACACAATAAGCTTGTTTAAACCCATCTCCCACCAGCTACACATGAAGCAGGCTTAAAACAATCTCTCTCTCCCTCCCCCACTCTCTGTCTCTCTCTCTCTCTGTCTCTCTGTCTCTCTGTCTCTCTGTCTCTCCGTCTCTGTCTCTCCACCTGCTGGCTGTTGGTGCGTTGGGTGTGGTGTCATGACGTCTGCTCGTGTTTTGGCCTTTTAGCTCCGTGCTCGTGGTTTGTATCTCGACCCTCCCCTTACCTCTTCTCACCTTTGTGCCGTCTTTTGTGTATCCCCCTTCCACGTTATCCCTTCCCCCTCTTGAGAGTGAGGGAGCACATGTGGTGAGACTGGTAAAGGTTCCCCCTTAGGGCGGTTCCCTCTTCGGTTTTTTTTCGCTTCGTGTTACAAATCATAATACCTTTTTCCGTTTTTTTTCGTAAATATATTTAATTTTATTTTGTTTACTGGAGCTTTTGGCTTCATTAACCCGTTATACATTTATGTTTTGTTTAAACGTGGAAACGATGGCGGATAGCTCTCGTTACACATCTCTTGAAGCACTAACCCGGAAGCACAGGTTAGTTTGTTCACCTCCATCGGGAATCGACGTCGAGACCATTATCCTTGCCGTCGGAGATAATCGGTTTGGATGATGTAAACGCGGCTTCTCGCGTGAATAAACGTGTGGTAATCTTTGTTTCCACAGTACCAATGGTTGCTCAAATAGTCGAGCATGGACTTTTCTTTGCTCCCAACGTGTTTGTTCAGGTATGTCCACTTGACACGCCGGCAGTTCGGGTTTCTCTCTCTAACGCTCCTCCGTTCCTTAAGAACAAAGACCTGGTTACTGAACTAAACAAACTTGGTTCTGTCGTCTCTTCAGTTACTATGGTTCCTATACGAGGGGAAAATAACCGTTTAAAACACGTCATGTCCTTTCGTCGTTTCGTTTATATGATTTTCTGCGTGGTGTAACCTCTTTAAATGCGGTATTGCCCTTCAAGGTCGAAGGTTACACTTATCGGGTCTTTGTCTCCACAGAGTCTCCAGTTTGTTTTGAGTGTGGTCAATATGGTCATTTAAAACTCGTGCCCGAAAAAGTCCACGGATAGTCACTAGCCTGAATGGTGATGAACATCAGGGCTCTACTGAGATCGTTGTCGATGATGTAAACAGTATGGGTGGTGCTGACACAAACCCCATTGTAGACAAACGGAGAACCAGGAAAAGAACCCTCTCACCTTTGAGCGACCTCAACGAGCCTGATAATAAGGTCTTGGCCTGTCCTCCAACCTACGCTCAAGTGGTTAGTGAAGGTAACGATGGAGCGCAACCTCCTCCTCATCAGTTTCCACCAGTTGAGGTAATTCCTCAGCCTCCTCTGCCTTCAGAATATTTTGAGATAATGTGATAAATGCTGAAAATTTACGTGTTGTCCAGACAGCACCTGAGTCTCTCCGGTGTTCTGAGGGTAAACCTCCATGTGAGGTTGAGCCTCCATGTGTGTCCCCTGCTGAAGCTTGTGTTGATTGTGCCACCCCTCCCTCTGTGGGGAGTGGTGAGTGTGTAGGAACTAGTGATCTGTCTGTGATCGAACCCTCCATTGAGGCAGCTGAGCCTTGTCAAGCTCATGGTCAGCATGGTGATAGTGTTGAAGTCTCAGATTGTCGCGTTGATGAGCCCGTTGCTTCGACAATGGACTCTCAATGCAATGATTGTGACTGATGGGGGTTCTTCTGTTGTCTCACTGGGTGATGGTGAGGCCGACTTCTCATCGGAGCATGTCTCTGGAGACTCTGTCCCTCCTGCTGAAATCATGGATTTCCTACAAAAAACTTACCGTAAAAGGCGCGTGAAAATTTGCGATTTCTTCGATGACACTCACGCCTTCATTAGTGGGGCTCAGGAAGTTGTACAATAATCTGCGGCCCTTCATATTTCTGATCAATCACTGAAAAGACTGAAGAGGTACCTTGTCACAGCAAGGAAAGAATTAAACCTGTAATGGCGGTGTTGCTGCCTATGTTTTTATGAACATAGCAAGTTTGAACATTAATGGTGGGCGCAGTCAGCTGCGTAGGTCCCAGACTGTGCAATTAGCCAGGAGGGAAAAGATTGATGTACTTTTATTACAAGAAACTCGTGCCACTGCAGACTGCATGGCTGATTGGCAGCAACAGCTGATTGGCACTTGGTTTTTTAGTAATACAGATTCTGTGAGTGCGGGTATTGCTTTTTTTGTCAGTACACGTTTGTTTGTCTCCCCCCTATCTTTAAGGAAATCGTACCAGGTTATCTAGCCTCTGTAGAGTTTGAATACAATCAGCAACGATTTATGTTTGTTAACATCTATGCTCCAAGCGATAGTACAGATAGAGGAACTTTTTTTAATCAGTCCTTTAATTTCCTGAGACACCTCTCTTCTGATACGTTGTTGTGCTTAGGGGGTGACCTTAATTGTACTTTAAACCAAACTTTAGATAGGAACAGTGCAGAGCCACATCCAGCTTCAAGTAGGCCTCTTTCCAATATAATTTCACGGCATGACCAACGATGTATGGTGGCAACAACACCCAAACCTGCAGCAATTTAGCTGGTGTCGGGTTTTACTAAATCATCTTTCACTTGCTCGTCTTGATAAATTTTATTTTCCTAACTCTGCTATCGATCTTGTGACATATACGGCTATTGTCCCTTCTGGTTTCTCTGATCATTCTTTGGTAAAACTGTGTTTTTCTTTTCCTCATTTCAAACGCCGCACCTTGTATTGGTCTTTTAACACCTCACTTCTGAGCGATCCTTTCTTTAAATCATCCTTCGTGGTTTTTTGGGACAAGGTTGTGTATTTCCAACATCGTTTCCTAAATCTCTGTCAGTGGTGGGACTATGCTGAAGTGCAGATCCGTGTTTTCTGTCAGCAATACAAAACCAATTGCTCTCAAAGTAAACAATTAATGTATTGATGCCTTGAAACAAGAAATTCTACGTATTGCAGGAAGGTGCTGAGGTCCTTGGTGATGAAAAACGGTGTTAACTCCTCTTTGAAAAACGAACTCTGCTTAAGGAATAGATTCAAGAAAATGGTCAGGCTGAGAGTAAATGGTTTACTGTCCTCAGACACATGTTGTAAAGGTTTCTTTAAGTTTGAGAAGACGACCAAGGCGAGCCAACAAATGCTTCGTCTTCGGGCTAGTGATGGGCATATTCTTAGTGATAATACGGAGATTGTTCATTTTGTTCGGTCTTACTTTGAGTGTGTTTTCCTTTAAGCCTAATGATGTGCCTGCAATGCAGAATATTACGACCAATTTGCCGCAGATAGATGAGCATCAGCGACATGTCTTGGATGAGAACATTACTCTCGGTGAACTTAAAACTGCGCTCGATGGCCTTGCTGATCATAAGGCTCCTGGTTTTGATGGGCTACCAGCTGAAGTTTATAAAACTTTTTGGGACAAGCTTGGTCCTGCTTTGCACTCAGTGTTTTTATAGCCTTCGTGAGGGATTGTTACCCCTTAGTTATCGCCGTGCAGTTGTTTGCCTTATCCCTAAGAAAAACGACCTGCAATTGATACAGAACTGGTGCCCAATTTCTCTTCTCTGCACAGATTACAAGGTTTTTGCCAAAGCGTTAGCTAACCGTGTGAAGACTGTTTTAAGCACAGTTATACATCAGGATCAATCGTGCTGTGTTATGCACAGATCTATGCACGATAACATTTTTTTGGTACGAGACCTGTGGGATGTGTGTGCATTTCAACAACAACGTACCGGTCTCTTTTTTATTGACCAAGAAAAGGCTTTTGACTGTTAATCATGAGTATTTGTTTAACATTTTAAAGCAATTTCGTTTTGGGGCATCTTTTATTTCTTATGTATCCTTATTGTATAATCACATTTTTGGCTTGATCAAAATCAATGATGGTCTCTGTTCACCTTTGTGGATTGGGAGGGGAATTCGGCAAGGTTGTCCCTTATCTGGAATCTTGTACTCTCTTTACATTGAGCCCCTTTTGATTCGTTTACGATCTTCTCTTGTGGGATTTTCAGTGACTCAATCAGAAAAGCCCGTTATCATTTCGGCCTATGCTGATGATGTATGTGTTGCTGTTCGCAGCAGTAATGACATTGCTCTGCTATTTGAGTGTCTCCGGGTCTACTCTCAAGCATGGACAATGCAAATTAATTGGTCGAAATGCAAAGCATTTTGGGTCGGTGGTACGCCACCTTCTGCCCTTCCAATTCTCCCTATGAATTTGACATGGGGAAAAGAAGGTGTGAAATACCTTGGTGTTTATCTTGGAACCTCTGGTTTTGTCAAAAGGAATTGGGATGGTTTGCTCAACAAAATTAGCAATAAATTAAACAGATGGAGAGGAATTTTGTCGACCTTGTCTTTTCGAGGTTATGCCCTGGTCATTAACAACCTGGTGGCCCCTCTCTCTAATGGCATAAAATGATTGCCTTGCAGCCACCTGCAACGTTGGTGTTGTCAATCCAAAAATGCTTACTTGACTTCTTTTGGGATGGCAAACACTGGCTAAGGCCAGACTATATGCCTTCCTCTGGCGGAAGGGGGTCATGGACTTGTGGACATTCTTTGTCGGGTGATGGCCTTCCGAGTCTCTACAGCTCGTCGTTTTATATTTCTGGAGGCCTTGCCCTAGAAATCTACTGCAAACTGTATATTAAAACAAGCCAGCATGCTAGGCTACAATTGTGAACTTTTTCATGGAGCTGCAACATGTCGATGCTTCGCTGCTCCCTGACTTTTACCAAGATGTCTTGCACGTCTGGCGGTCCATTTTAGTAACTCGGCAAATGGGGACGTACACCAGTGAAAGGTTTCTCCGGGAACCCCTTTTCTACAATGCCCTTTTTCCTGCTATTCCTCACTCACGTGCTTTTGTGCAACGTTTTTTGAGTGCTGGCATGAGCACGACTCGGGACCTTCGTGACTGTAACAGGAATAGTTGGTTCTCCGCAGGACATCTTCAAGTAAGAACTGGTATCAGATCTTTGAGGAGCGTAGCCAAGGTCCTACAGGAAAGCCTGTGTGTTTTTAGGCACTTGGGCCTGAGCTTAACCACCAACATTGGTGACCACTATACACCACCACAGATCTGTGCTTGCTCTAGCCTGCCGGCTGATAGTGCCACAACATCTATCTTGTTATCCTCATCACCACTTTCCAGCAAGGATAAAAAGAGACTATCGTTTGTGTATTTCAATCCGGTTTCCCTCGTTACAGCCGGTTTGTTTTGGGGCTCGATGGAAAGAGAAACTGCCTTCTGGGTCTCCCTCCCATCCGCAATGGTCTGCAATGTTTGTTTCACCGATTGTTAAAAGAGCTGGTGATATTGCTTGGCGACTCGCCCATATGGTGTTGCCCTCCAATGTTTTATTACATCGTTTTAATGAGGATAATTCAGAGGAATGGCCTTTTTGTATGATTTCTGAAGACCTTTTCCATGCTTATGTAGATTGTGTCAGACTCTCTCCCTTCTTTGTTTTTTGTTTTTATCAACCTTTTTTAATCGTATGAACTTTTTTCTTTTTCTACATGGGTTTTTATTTTTGGAATACCACTAAGTTACAAAAAACGCTCTGAGACTGCTCTTGTTAACTTATATTGGAAAATTAGCAATCTACAGACAAGAAAAGCAAAGCTCCTGGCAAATGCTGATATTTTATGTGATGTTGTAATTGTGTTTAAGGCTCTGGTCATGGCGAGGTTACGCTTGGAATTTTCTTTTTGCCAAATGAAAGATGATTTACAAACCTTTGTGGAAAAATGGTGTGTAAAGGGTGGGTTTTGTAAACTTGATAATGGTTTGTTAAATTTTTTATTTTAGTGTTTGG